>NC_056710.1:12204499-12469499 GCF_018831695.1 Puntigrus tetrazona | reverse complement strand
ATTTTCTGAGTATTTTTTCCAATATGCCAGTGTTGATTTTTATTAATGTTTTTATTCTTTACTTTTTTTTTTTTTTTTCACTCAGTCTTCACAATATTTAGTTTCACGTATATATTTATTTTACTCTTCTGTACACTTGTAGAATACTTTTTTTATACACTCTGTTATTTCACAGGTTAGCTGAGAGAGGTTTATCTCTTGCTGGCTCAGATGGTGGTGTGAGTAAGCACTTTTAATTTCAAATGCTTGCATCTGTGTTTCAAAATAATGGCATATTAGTCATTGACGCAGCTGCTTAAGAACACAAGAGGGCAGTACACACTATGGTTTTGACTTCAGCTGGAATTCAAAGGCAATCCTCTTTTCCATTATGCGTCTAGATTGCAACATATTGTTTGGTAAGATTGAGTGTACACAGGAAAGCACTCTCATTAAGAGTGCATTTGACAAAATTTACATACGATCTGTGGTCGATTTGTGTTTGATTGGAACAACATGTGACATTCTCAGTGGTTGCTGAAATTGCATTTTGCCTTAGTATCAGATTAAGCTCACTTCACCAGTTCATCACCCTGCTTGGAAAATACTGGAAAATATTGTTGCTGAAAAGTACATGTGCTAAGCCCCACAACCATGTTGTAAATATAAAACAAACTGGATACAATTTACACTAAAATCTTAATTTGAGAACAGTTAAGCAGCTAGTTTGATTGGTTTCATGCATTGGATTTGTAGATGATGGTATAATGGCTTTGAATAGGGTTGAAGCTTTTGAAACTTGTAATATTCATAAGTTGTTGAACATAAGAGAATGTTAAAAAATAAAGTAATAAATCAAAATGACTAAACCTGTGCTTTTTACTCCATTCGGCACAGAACCTTTTTGGATTAAAATCCAGATTATCCAAAATTTAGAATTGAACCTTTTTCCAATCAAATCAAATACACATAAGATCTAGATAATGGCTTAGTTAGAACTAAACAACAGAGCATATATTATAACTGAATCCTCTCGGCCGCAAAGAGGGTCTGAAAAGTCGCTAACAGCTTTCCACATCCTGTGTGGACACGTCACGTGAGTGATAGCGGCCAATGAGGGAGATGACAAAAGTGATGGAGATTGATTGGTGAATTGTTTCGTTCTTATCGTCTGAATGTAGAGAATTACACGGTAAATTAATCGCCAAATGAGATCCCATTTATGTATGAATCCAGATCATTATTTTTTTTTTACCTTTGCTTTCCTAAATTCAATAAAAGTATTTATTTTTTAAAAATGTGTTATCTTATAATCGTCTTTGGTGCATTCGTTATTCGTTATGCTGATAATACAATTTTTATATTATACGTTCCACATTCCCTTAAAAAAATGTAAGCAAATGTGGTGACTTTCGGACCCTTATATGAAAACTAGATTGCTTTTGTTATGTGTTAACTTTATTTTGACCTCACTGGATGACACAGATAATCTAATGTTTCATAACATGAAATTAAGGTTGAAACCAAGTCTCGAGATCTTACCAGGCAAAGAGGCCTTTTATAGAGTGTGACCAGTGAACTAAAAGAGGGTGTAATACAGGTTCCTGCTGAGTTTTTAAGAGGAGATCAGCCCCATCATGATGATTTATGAAGTGTGTGTGAAGACAGAGAGCAGGGAATACCGGGTCCATCTGTTGACCTCATGACGGAGCACGAATAACAACGAGCTCAGCAGTGCAGGCCAGCGCTCGAGGTAGATGCAAGCCCTCGGTGGTTGGCTTTGGAGTTTATTCAAACCAGAGACACTAGGGAAAACATTGTTTTTTTTTTTTTGCCAAATGTTGACTGTTTCTTCTGTTGAAAGTGTCTTTATTCCTTTTTGTTGTGTACAGGCCTCCATCCTGGATCTTCACTCTGGGGCATTGTCGATGGGGAAGCAGTTTGTGAATATCTATAGGTGAGTGTGCTGTGCGGCTTCGTACAGAGTCTAACAGGAAGCCATCTCCAATTGAACTTTAGCGACATCTTGATCTATTTGAATCACAGCTCTATCAGACTTCTCTGAGTGCATTTCATGTGCACATCAAAGTATGCCCATGGGCCTGAGGAGCAGAGTCAAAATCAATGGCTGCAATGATGGAATGACTTTCTAGCCTCAGCTGCTAAAGATCACTTCTTCATTTTTTTTAATCATGGAGTTTTTCCTCATAACTTTATATGTGGTTTACACCTAGGTACCCACACACAGGCTGGTACTTTGCTGGCAGTTAACGGTTACAGCTGGCATGTGTTAACTCGCTTGCTGTGACACTTTCGTCTTCTGTGTGTGAATTTGTTGCTGCCTGTGTCTTGATATGGTTTTTAAATGGCTGCCATCTTACAAATGTTAAGGTAGTGTGTTTGATATTGTTCAAGGCTATCTTAAGTGAACCCATCTGTGTGTGTGTGTGTTTTTTATCTTCAGATATTTTAAGAATGAGATAAGGGATGTTTTTACGGAAGAAGATTTTGAACTGTACAGGTGAGTGACGTAGAAAAGTGTTGAACATCTAAAAACGTGTTAATTCCAAATAATTCAGTTTTCAAATATTGAATGGGTCTAACATTTTTATTTTATTTGATTCTAAATTGAAAGGAATAGTCCACACAAAAATGAACATTTGCTAACAATGTACTTAACCTCAGGCCTTTCAAGATTTAGAGGAGTTTGTTTATTCATCAGAACAGATGGATGAATGTATCATTTCATCACTTGCTCCCCAATGGATCATCAGCAGTGAATTGGTGTTGTCAGAATGAGGGTAGAAACTCCAGTCCATCAACTTGTGAAGTGATAAACAAATCCATTATAAAGCTCCTCTTAAAAGTCCTGTTTTCCTTTCACAGTAAAATCCACTAACTTTTTGGATATTTTTGTCTTGTAAACAAACACGTTTTAGCTTTGCAAGACATCTTTGGTCATTTTTGTGTTTTGGTTTTTTGGTTTTTGTTTTTTAGCATTTTACACAATGAGCATTACTTTTTTTAGACTTTTTTTAGCCCCACTGTTTTGAACACCAGAATGTATCAGGTTTACCTGATGCAGACTTAATTATCTTGGACTTCCTTAACGATTAGTCAGCTGGTCTTTGTGGCAGCCCACCAACTTGTTGGCTTTAAAAAAATACGTGGTTTATAATGCCTATTATGGATATGGAAGAATAAAAGTACCACAAGCAATTGTCTTCTGTATAAAGGAATTTTATGTGCTCTGTTCTAAACCAGTGATGTCCGTAGTCGAATTCAAAAGGCAATAGCAGAGACATTTGGTCTGGACTCCAAACAGATGTACCTCACCAAACCCACCTTCTTCTCTCGCATCAACGGCACCTCTGCCAAAACCACTCATGATGAGTACTGGCACCCACATATCGATAAGGTAACACGCACAAGAACTAACTTTTAAGTCATATCCCAGGAATGTTCAAGAACTCCTAATGTTTACTCTATGGTCACTGTTCTGAAACTGCCGATCACATTGGTTCCCTCAGAACGCTGACCAAAAATATCTCCACGCAAAGGCCCAGATGTTTTGAACTAGCTTTAATAGGCCATATTATTGCAAAGTTGACATTTATAAATAAATAATGTTTCACATCAAATTAGCTCAGTGACTTGAAATAAAGCAGAACTTTTAATAGTTGTCTAGAAAAGCAAATCTTTAAAGCAAACGCGAAGGGATTTAGATATGAATAATGGATCTAGATTAATATTATATTCACGATGTAACCACACATCAGCTAATTATTACAGATATGAAATTAATTGATACTCAGCCTCAATAACTGTTGTATGGGAGATCCCCTCGCTTCATGAACCAGTTACAATAGAAAATGCTTGAATTAGATTTTAAAGTGGCCAGTATACTTGCACACTGACTTTTTTTGGCACACAGATATGGCTTAAATGCGTTTATATGGGAATCCCAATTAAGGAAACAATGAATCTTGAAATATTGATTTGCACAGATGAATGCTGATTTGTGTGACACAAAATATTTCAGCACCAGATTGGGAAAATAAAGAGAATTATTTAAGAGCTGGCTAAATTGCCCAAAATAACACAACTGTCTGTCTTAATCAAATACAATTGCAGATATTCATGCATAACGAGCCCCAGGAGGGGCCCAAGACTTGCATTACGACACTGGCCCATATGGTTTAAGCATATCTGAGGCTACTCTCTGAATTTCTCATGCACTGGAGATGGAAATGCTCTGCAAGGTTTGCATCCAAAACAATGATGTTTGGTGCAGCACCGTCCTGGTGGTCCCGAACTCTTTATTTGGCCAGGTCTGAAATCGCTTTTATCGCAGAAAACATTGCCTTTAAAAGACATGATTTATTTTTGAAACAAAGCGTAATGTTCCTACTTCACTTTTGAGCTGTTGAAATGAGGTCTTGAGGGGATCTAAAATCAGTCCAAGTTCATTTACGTCCAGTTTTAGTGTAAGCTTTGATCTCTGAGTATGTTGTGAATTTCTGAATGTGGCCATCAACGTGATCAATTCACTTTTGCAGGCGAGGTTTACGTACAAGGCTGTAACACATCAGAGGAATAAACTGCTTACAATGAAGACGAATTGCTTTTGTGTTTTGAATTTCTTCGTGTTGCATGAGAGGCAAACAGATAAACAGATTATCCAAAGGTCATTGTAGTTTGTAGCTGCACCTATTGGTTTGTTTTTGAAATGTAATTATTCACATTGCGTCATAATGTGTCATTTGCTTATACGGTTTACAGTTCACTTGAATCAGTTCGTGTTTAGACAGAATCGCATTACGCCATAGCGATACTTTGCAGGTAGGGTTCGTCATTTTGGGATGTGGGATGATATTTTGGCATTGGTAGAGTAATAAAAACAAACAAGCGTCTCGAATGCTGAATGTGATCCCTCTGCGGTAGGTGTGTGGAATACTCTTCATTAATCCGTCTCTAAAAAACCACTGGAAATAGCGGGCGGTGGCCAGGAGACTGCCAGTCTTAAACTCTAGATTTGATTAAAGTAGTTAAAAGTGTGATCCGACATGCCGAGAAGTGACGCCTGTGTGGTTTGGGATCACTAAAGAGATTCCCCTCGTAAAGCAGAGCAGAGTTTAATGTCCCAGGGACGCTGTTAAACCCTACCACTGTTTTTCGTTAAGCCAGAAAATCCTAGGCTTTACTTGAGGGTTTTCTGCATTGCAAAAATTGCATCGATTCTAAATAAATTGATGAATAATGAAACTGCCGCTTGATGTGTTAGGTCTTAACGCATCAGGAGATCATGATTTGTTCACCCTGTCTCCCTCAAGTACAAAATTAAAATTCCACTAAGTAAGATTAATTATTAAAACCTCCTAATTAGGGCTTTAGGCTCATGCTGAGATTTATTTGCGGTTTTAAGGGAAAGAAATGTTTGTGTTTTTTAAAGAAAATGTGCATATTTTTCTAACAGGAGACTTATGGATCCTTTGATTATACGTCTTTGCTCTACTTGTCTGATTATGGGTTGGAGTTTGGTGGCGGGCGGTTCGTCTTCATGGACTCCAGTAGCAACAGGACGGTGGAGCCACGTGCTGGTAAATGCATTACAAACGATGTTACACACTTCATCTGGGTTTCTAAAATACATTAAAGCAATGCAGTGTGTTCAAGCACAATAAGGTTTTAATTAGGGCTGTCAGTTAGAAATAAAAAAAACTAATTAACGTGATTAATTAAATGATATACTAATTAATTAGCACGGTAAATTTGAGTATAATACAGATAACTGTTAATAACACATCTTTGTAAAAAAAATTGTATTGACATATTTAATGACATATTTTTACAAAGAAAAATTGTATTTCAAATAATTGCTGATCTTTTAAACTTTTTATTATTTAAAGACAAACTCGTCGACAAAAATATTAAGCAGCACAGGTTTTTGTAGCATTCAGGATAAGAAATGTTAATTGATAACCAAATTAGCATATGCAAATTAGCATAGCAAATTAGCAAAATATATATTTTAATAATTGCCAAAAATACATTGTATGGGTTAAAATGATTGTTTTTTCTTTTATGCCAAAAATCATTACGATATTAAATAAAGGTCATGTTCCATGAAGATATTTTGTATTTTTACTATTGTAATTATATTACAATTCTATTTTTGATTAGTTTCTTATAAACTATAAATGTGATATTTTTACTGTTTAGATTAGTTTTTTTCAAATAGTTCCATATTGGCCAAATATTGTCCTATCCTAACAAACTCTACGTCAGTGGAAAACTTATTAATTTGAAATTCCATTTCAAATTATGACTGATTTTGTGATCCAGGGTCACATGTATATTTAAATAGAAAATAGATATTTTAAATATTTTAATTAATATAGAAAACAAATATTTTAAATTCTCTTAATTTTTGCTTAAAATATATCCGAGAATTATTAAATACTAAAACCTCATTGCATTCGCACCTAATGCCCACTGGTAGTTTTATTAATTTCTATGCATTTTAATTAGCAAGAAGTATACCTACTGTAGGAAGACACAGGGATAAGTTCTAAAACCAGTTACTCTATGATGAAGATGCATTGCAGGTAGTGTGGATAAAGTTTATGAGGTACGTAATTGGCGCCACTGATTTTCTTTAGCACACCAGAGTCAATTTAAAGAATCATGTAAGTGGCTCAGTGGTTGCATAAAGCATCAGCATTAATGATCACTTTTGTATATCACCATGCATTAATAAGGGATTTTGTTAAGACTCTCTCCTGTTTTGCAATGATTACAGCCGCACTCCAAATGCTCTTTATGACTTGTTTTACATACCTGCTGCATGGAATAATTGTTTTGTTTTCTCAGCCTGGCATTTTGATAATGTCTCCATGATGACGTGGTCTTTGAATAGCTGCCTGATTATTTAGTCTGCATGGAGAAACGGGCTCGTGCATGTGAATTCATTTACCTTTCAGCTCTTTATTAAGATCTGTCAGTTTTGACTGGATAACTCAGTTAAGGTGCACTTGGATAAAGCAGCGTCATACAATGTTGATAGAAACTGTCAGGCTCCTTTCTTTTAAAATCTTCGCCCACGTGAAGGGAGGTGTTTTGCCATGTAGCGTGACTTTTGATCACGTAGCGCTCTCTGAGCCCATTAAAGAGCGACGGCAGGTGAAGGCAGGTGTAGATCGATCTATATATATCTGTCTATCTTTATATATATATATATATATATATATATATATATATATATATATATATATATATATATATATATATATATATATATATATATATATATATATATATATATATATATATATACAAAACCTATATATATATATATATATATATACATACTAATATGCTATGTATATTTATTATGTATACATAAATACAAACTTTTCATAAAAATGTCATTTATATATTAAATATATTTATTTCCAATAGAAAGTCAATGAATATAAACATGTCAATACATGCTAATATTTTCAAAATATGAATAACAAATATACACAGAACACACATTTTATGCAAACAAAATAGCAAATATCTTTATTTTGATAGAAATACATTATTGTTATTTGTCTTTATTTTTTTTTAATATAAAATAGCTAATAACATTTATGTATAAAAAGACAGAAACCGTTCTATACATGTTACTTAACTTTTGCACAAAATGAATCGTTACACACACACACTAAAATACAATTACATTATTAGATGAATTTTATATGTGAATATGAATTGTATATATGAAAGAATAAGAAAGTTCCTTTTTTTTTGGTATATTTTGCTTCGTTTGGCTTTTTTTTTTTTTCGCATCAGTGCCACTTCTCGGCTTAAAATACTCATATTGCATTATTCATCAGACCCCAATGTTTGCAGCTCTGGATTTCTCCCTCCCGTCGTGCACCGTCTCCAGCTAGGGTGATGAGTTTTGAATGTCTGCTTCCAGTCTGAAATGAATTGGGATACACTGTGTTGGATTTAGTAGCTGGAACGTGTTCCTGTTCGCTGGGTGGCAGAAGCAGTGAGCTCTGTCGGTGTGTTGATTATCCATCAGGTGTGGCTGATGAGCCCTGAACTTCGCTGAGGTAATTATTAGTCTGATGGATAACTCTTGTCGAACAGGCAGTAATTATAACTAGACTGACAATCAGCCTCCCTCTTTTATGATGGATGCTATCAGGAGAGATATTGGCCTGTTGAGGCGCACAGCGCTAAACACAGGGGAGGAGGGCAGAGGTGAGATGAGAAAAGGGACGGGGTCTGCACAGATATAAGAGGAGTGTGAAAGATGACGTGGTATGCTAGAAGATTAGATCTGGGGGAAAAAGCACTTTAGTTTTGTCACACTGCGAAAATTGACGCCTGGCGCTGGATGAGTCTTCTGGGATCACAGCTGCATCTCCTGATTTAAGAGTCATGGAGGTGCAGCGTGCTCTTAGCCCAGCAAGAGCATCATACAGTTAGAATCAGCTGAGGAGTTTAGAGGCGGCGACAGGTGCGTTTTTATTGTCAGGTGGAAAAACAAAAGCCTGTATTTTCGGCTCTGTTCATTTCTGTGATGGCAGACAAAAGGTAATCGGTGCAGTATTTGATACGCAGATTCGATATGTATAAGGACACTTACACGTATCAAAAAGCAGAAGACCTTGAAGTGGAGAAATAGCTGAAGCTGCCTGTCATGTCTTTACAGAACGCATTTAAACTTTATTTAACCTCATTCATCCTAATAGCAAGTCAGTTCATTTGGTGACAGAAATCTTTCAAACTGTTATGATTGGTTTAATTACATTACTCTAAATAAATATTTTATTATGCACTTTTATTAACCTCTGTCAAAAAGCTAGACTTTATTTCCTACGATTTATATTGAGTTGCCTGTTTCCTCCCACTTAAAATATGCAAGTAAATAACACTCTTGCTTGTGAATTTTGGGGGCTTTTCCATGGCATTTCCGTCCTCGCACAACGCTAATTTATGCTAACACTAGACTAGCTTGTTGATAAAGACATAGTTCACCAAAAAAATTACAATTCTGTGGATGCTGCTTTGCAAGGTGCTGGATGTACGTGTTGAAAACCGTGGTAGCTGACAAGGGATGTCGAGGGAAAAAAAAAAAAATGATTAGAAGTTGGATCACGCAGTCGGTTTGTGCACGTGCCTGTCTAAACATACACAAGCTTCATGTTTTATAAGCACATCGATTCACACGCTAGATCGTATGCAGCTTTTTTTCCTCTTTTGACGAGGGAAACGTTCCCTTGTGATTTAGTTTCCACTCTAAATATTCTTTTCGCTCCTGATTAAACTCCTCTCTCATGAAAACGCTATCAAATCATATCATTAGGAGCTCTGAAATAATTGCCATTTTATTGTTTCGCAGTGAACCAAGTTACACGACAGCATGCTGGCAAACCCTGTGTTCTTCTCTGAGTCTTTCATGCTTAATTTGTCAATTTGTTAAATTTCTAAAGCATTTAACCTGAGTTACTCTCTTTCACGGTATCATTCCTCTCCTAATTTCCATGCAAACGCTGTAATCAGGATTTAAAATTTCCCAGCCTAATACTCCAGATGTCCTTAGGCATTCTTTAATCTTGCAGGTTTTATGGTATTATACACTTTCCCCCAGCAACGTGATGCGGCACATTATATACACATCCATACTGATCCTAATGCACCATCTTCTCAAACGCTCAGTAATATTGCAATATATTAATGATATTCAATAGAGCTTTCAGAATTGGTCAACGAGGCCAGAATGAAGCGGACGCGGAGGTCATTTGCATAACTATCCTGTTTAGCTAATGTCTCCTTGTGCATCTTCGGTTGAAGTGAACGGAATTATACTTGGCTAATTAGCGTGGAGGCAGCATGCGGTTTTTAATAACTTCCTTCCAGCTTCAACCTGCATAGGTCACTGTGAAATCTAGCATTTTATGGAGGAATGTTTTTGCAGAAAATATCTATATCTGTTTTTTCCTACTTATTATATCCCAATACTCATACCATAAGGATGTTATTTACCTAATGTGACAATTAATCTAAATGGTGTAGAATCAATAAAGAGGTGGATAAACTGCTTCGATTTATAGCCAAGGCTGTTTTCTCATATTGACACAACAGACATATTGTCTCATGTGATTACATCAGATTACTGATAAACTAAAACTTTAAACATTCCTTTTAACAATGACAATAGGTTAATTGTTTCATATCATGGTTATTTTAGTCATTTTAAGGAATGAATATTTGGAAAAATGCCATTCTATAACCAAATTATTGGATGTTTATACAGTCTTTTCTAAAATTGTAAGAATAGGTGCTAAAAAGAATCAAATTGGTCTTTGCTGATTCACAAGAAAGAAATGGTTCATAAATTTCATTCTTCTGTATCAAACCCTGTCAGAAAGTTGCCGTGTTAAATTAATCTAATTTGAATAAAATATACTGCTGTTCCATGCAAAAAAATTAAGGACTTTTTTTGATGTAAGTCCTTGTTGTATCTTCTTTTCTATCTCTTTGCTATGTAACTGCTTGCCTGCTTACACATATTTTTTTAAACGTGGGAAATAAATGAATTTCAACTGTAATATCAAGCACATGTTAATGAAAGACTTTGGTGTCTTGCTCAATTGGGGATTGCAAACAGAATTAAAATGTACACTGGTGTAAATTATTATCTTCATAATTATGTATAGTCTTTGTTTTTCTTTTTTTTTAAGCAGGGGAATTATGTAAAGCAATGCTTTATAGTTTCCCCATTAGCTTGTTTTTATAGATAACACATTGAGAAATTTGCTCTTCGTTGGCACTGCTGTGTTGGTTAGTGCATTACAATATCATACTTTGCTGAAACATCTAAATCGCAGAGCCTATTTCTTGTAGCCATTTTTTTCTGCTTAAACATGTATTGCGTTATCCCTTCCATCTGTTTTCATTAAACAGGTCTAATTACCTTGCCTAACACTTCCGATTTCCCCAAGCTTTCATCCAGCTTGAAGGATCTATGCTGCATTATGGATATTCCACCAGCAGTGAAGTCCAACATACAGCATTTATTCATAGAATTTGACACATGCATTTCCACTTCTGAAAGTCAGCTTAAAAAAAAAAAAAAAAAAAAAAAAAGATGAACATTTAATGAGATTCAGAAAAACTTTCATGACCAAGAATGGTCTACAAAGGTCAGTACCAGGCAGACATAATGGTGGTAATTTACATAAATATCAAATTTAGCAAGAGCTTTGCTTCTTAAAATGAAATCGGCAGTCCAACCAAGTAAAATTAGGACATTTAAGTAATTATCCCAGCATCGACTTGTGTTTTGGAACCACTTTCCAATTTCCATCTACATTCAGAGTCACTGAATGCTGGTCTCCATTAAATACGACAACTGTAAACACAAACATTTAACTTTAGATACAGTTTGAAACTGCCAATCGTGAGAAGTAAAAAACAATTACAAATCCTTACGTTCTGAACACATTGACATTGGGCAGATGCTAATCTGCTTCATATGCAGCTCTTCAGCATATCACTTTAACCTTTGCCCTGTTTCTCTCTGTCATCGCCCATCTTCTTTCATCTCCTGCAGGTCGGGTGTCCTTCTTCTCATCGGGTTCTGAGAACCTCCATCATGTGGAGAAGGTCACTTGGGGTACGCGATATGCCATTACGGTGTCCTTCACATGTGACCCCGATTATGCAATTGATAACCCCTCCCTGCCGTAGGATCCACCCAGCTCAAAGGGACGGATGAGGGACAGGAACCCTAGGGCGAACACACAGGAATATGCTGAAGCAAGTCAGGTTAATGGCATAAAAAACTCGTATTGTGCCGTTAGAAAAATATTTAGGATTTTCTGTGCTCAAATGGGTTCGTCTCGTTTGTTTTTAATTAAATGGCGTTTTGTATTTTCAGGAGATTTACTTGAATTGCCGTAATTTTGAAAACGCGCATCTCGACTTTTGTTCTGAAGGTGCTTCTTTACAATTGAATTCTCTCTTTCCTGGCTGTGCTTCACTCTTTAAAATGTTTTATATTGTTATAGTTAAATCACTGTCTAGACAGGACACACAAATGGGTTGAGAGAACAGGTGCATGTAATGAAAACAAGGAGCTGGAGGATATTTCTGTTTATGTCGCCACCTGAAAACTGTTCTTTGTAGAATTGCTTTCAAAAACTACTTATGCTACTAATGAAACATCGATGCATCCGATACCCAAAGAATATATCATTCCTTCAGCCATGTATTTCTACGTGTGTTAAAGATATCCTTTTGATATCTTTGATAAAAGAGTGTTATAATAGTCAAAGACAGAAGAAATGTTTACTTCCTATGTCTTTTATTCTAAGGTCTCTTTAACTGTCCAGTGCCAAGTATGAACTGTTGTATTGCATGTGTGATGAGCTTTTGGAAAAACATTCCCTTCTTCGACGGTGTTGGTTTTAATTACGCTGACATTACTTGGTGAAAGTCAAGTTCAGCCAGTCACAACACGTTTGTTTTTAACACCTTGTTTTGAGATGTAACAGCTAATTGGCTTCTCTGTTTATAGACCCATGGCCAAAAACTGAGTGCTCTCTCTGTTGTGTGAGTTGAAGTGAGATTCAAAGCAGAACTTTATCACTTCTCTCATGTAAATCTTCTCAGTAGTTTGTTTTTACACCAGGCTACGAACCTTTCCAAACCTGTGCTGAATTTTAAAAAACAACACAAGGGTAAACATCCTAAATCCGCTTATACATTTACATTTTACATGCTTGTTATTCAAATGCATGCGTCAGCTTTATTATAATAGGAAGCGAAGTATGTTTGCTTTTTACTCATATATGATGATTCATGAATTTTGGCTGATGCCTAATTTTCTGTCCCCGTTGCATCACCGATAGCTTAATTGGAAATCTCTCTTAGTCCGTAATGTTCCTTTTTCCAGCTGCTAATTCATTCATGCTTTAGCTGCTGCAAGGCTGAATATTAACCAGTGTGCGAAAAGTCACTTCAGGTTTCAGTAAATCAAGTAGGTTTGCCAACAGCAATCATAGTTTTGTGTCTCAGGGTAGATCTCCTTAGTGACTAGGCTGAAGCGTTGATTTATTGCCACTGCGTATGATACATTGAAATGCAATCCATCCACATCCTGTAGAATTGCTTATTTATCTGTGGTGAGCTGTGTTTGCTAGAGATGGAGTTGGAATGTGTTATGTGCCATGTGTTTTTTGTTTCTTTTTTTCACTCTGTTCAAAATTATGGGGTCAGTATGACTTGTATCGCTGATGTTTTTTCAAAGTAAATTGTTTATACAATGTATTATATGATGGCAAAGCTGAATGTTGCATCAGTTTCGAAAACGGTTGCACTGCTTAATGCTTTTGTTGAAACCCGTAGTATTTTTATTTTTATTAAAAATGTTTTTTTTGTCAAGATTCCTTGAATAAGAAACTTAAAAAGAATTCTGCAATGTGAAAGTATTATTTCCTTTAAAAGAAAATATTACTGACTCCACATTTCGGCTAGGTACTGTACATTTACATAAGATTAGGCATGTCTTACAGAAAGTGCCGGTTCGTGCATTAGTCCTCTTTTAACTACGATATTCTAATCCTTTTAAGATCTTTCTTAATCTCATTATATTCTTACACATGTTATCTAGTCCAAAAGATTACAATTTGCCTGATTATTGGCACTGGCTTCGATTTGCTTCAGCCCAAAATGTAAATGCGCAGCTTTTGGAAGAGAGGTTTAGCCAGTGGGTGTTGTGGTTTTGAAAAGCAGATGTTGCTAATTAAATGATACAACAAAACAAATGATGGACACATTCAAGCTTGTAGTTCAACCACGAGCAATTCGCAGGAAATTCTGGAATGATGGCTACAGTAACACAAGCTTCCCTCTGGCGATACCGGTTACACTTAAGTCATGCAATTTCCTATGACTACTCACTTGCAGAGCCCAACAATAACACGTATAGCGAGGTTGTGATTTATTTAATTTCTTGAAGAGACTGATAAATAAGAAAGAAAATGTGTAACATTTGACTGGCGCCTTCAATCTGCGGTTGTGCAATTTGTTATTAAAAGGGCTTTGTTTAATATTTGTGCTTTCTGTACGGTGTCGAGTAAAGCGATGCACTCTCTCTTGACACCGGACTCAATTCTTCCGTTTTTTGAACTAATATTTCCATGATTAAAGAATGTTTTGCCAGTGTGAGGCTTGGCATAAGAGCTACTTAAGAAATGCTGTAACTGCTCTGACCCTGGTCTGAGCGTCAGCGGGCCTCTCTTGAGTTTGATGACTGCATGAAAACGTCAGACCCCAGTTGTATAGCTTCTGTTCTTTTGTCTCCAGAGAAATGGAGACCGCAAGAATCAATTTTATCCTTCCACATCCTTGGTTCTGCAAGAGGTAGATAGAGTGAGTGAATGGGTTTTTTTTTCTTCTACTCTACACAATTGAAGGACTGTCGAATCTTTACTGACATTGAAAACAAAAATAAACACGCCAGGTGTTTGTTCTCTTAGGTTTCTAAATGGATTATCTAAGCAACTGGCTTATTGTATAATTCATCTTGATGTTACTGATCTGCAATGCCATTATGAATTTCCTTTTTTATGAGTAAATAATAAACATGTCCACAGACTGTCAGTGTGTCCTTTGTGGTTATTTATCTAATTTTCTTGGCAGGTTGGCACTGTTATCTATTTTTTTTTTTTGCTGAGGATCATGCACTGTTGCTATCAGCTACACTTCTGTACCTGCGTTTCCTAGACTCATGCTTGAGGAACAGAGTTCAAATGAATGAATATGCATAGGCCGGTTTAGCCTTAAGCAGTGAATGCCACCATATGGATTGTGGGATAGGAAAGCAATTGTGATTCATGTCATGATTTCATCGTTTTTGTGTGCAATCGCGGATGAATGGCCCGGTGAGAAGTGAGCACAGTATTTTTGCACTAATTTCTCAGATTAGTGGATTGGTGTATTTGTTTTCTTTTGTAGATTGGCAATGTGAAACCTCGCTGTGGGCTGACGTCATTGTAAATGAATGTGTAATATTACGGTGATATGGCTCCCATGATAGAGTTAAGTGTTGTTCATTAAGCTTCATTATCCAGTTTTGTGCTTTTTTTTTTTTTACACTAGATTTAAATCCTTGTCATCCACATAATTGCAACTTTTCGGAAAAAGACATATTTCTGTGATAAGACAGTGTTTTGACTTACTAGGTGTGGAAATATGTGGGAAAAGTTGCTCTTGGCACAGGAAATGCATTAATAGTTCTGATAACATGCTTTTCCATCTGGACTGTGAATGCAGCAATATTTTTATAAATTTGTCCAATAATGTGCGATTAATGCCAGCAGTGGGCTGGATGTACTGGTACAGTATTCATCATTAACATTAAGCAGTATTCAGCTTTTGCGGTTGTAATTACAAATGCGTCATTTACAGTGCTGTATATTATTTATGATCATTTCTGGGTTTCTCTGTTAATCTTGATATCCTTGACGGTCCTACTCGGATGTCACTTTTTCTGAACATCTTTTCACCTGCACTGAACCCCCCACATTTATTCATTATTCACATTTGTTCATACACAGGATCGATTATCTGTCCATCTATCATGATAGGGTGTATCTAAAAAAAAAAAGTCAATTGTGACAAGTGTTTTTGATATTTAATATTTAAGAGTAGTTCTTCCACTGAGAGACTACTCCAAAAAAGTTCACATTTTTTCTCTGATAAAGCATTCATCTCGTGTTCTGGAATAATGATTAGGTTACGGCCTGGATCAGCCTCCAAACGGATGGAAATGTAATATTACGTGGGATGCCAATTAATTTGTCCAGTTTTTAATGAAGTAAAAACTGCATATGCTTTAGCCTTTGCTATAGTTAAATTGAGACGCTTAAGAATCAAGAAATCAATTGTTAATTGGTAAAGACGACATAGATGACAATACTATCTAAAATGAAAACTTTGCTGTCCTGTGAGATAACCCTTATCATTTCTTCTCTTTGGACTTGCAACAGAACAAAAGAATTCACCTTAACGCACGAGACTGTAATGATTGGTAATTAAACATCTATTGTAAAACTGTCTTCGAATCCAGAAAGGCTGTGAAAGTGGGCACAGTAAAGTTCCGCCAACCGAAGAGCCGTGCTTACCTTTAAACGAACGGGTTAAAGCTTTCCGATCTCTTCACTGCATGACTTTTAACTGCGCCATGACAAGCGTCTCAGAGTTGAACTCGAACTGATTGCTGGATGAAGCAGACTTTCCCCAAGAGTACAAGCTCGGTGGGCGCTTTCTAAACGACGACGTGTAGCGGTAAAAGCTCTTGTGGCGGTTTTTAAGATACTCCCGATAATTCTTGGTCAGGAGCGTGTACAGAAACGGGTTGATGCAGCTGTTGCTGTAAGTCAGGCTCGCCACGAGGTAGTTGATGCTCGTGTGCGTGCGCGAGGCGAGACTGAAGGGCTTGTGGTACAGGGGAACAAGTTGCCATATCCAAAAGGGCAGAAAACACGCCCAGAACACGAGCACGATAGTGAAAATCATTATCAAAACTTTCTGTTTCGGCGAGCGCTTGCTGCTTTTGTTAATAGCCGACGTCTTTTGAGACTCTAGGTACGTTCTGGCCAGTCTGGTGTACAAGTAACCGATGACAAGCCCTGGCGCCATTATGCTCGTGCAGAACAGGACGGTCAGGTACAGTTTATACGCCTGGGGTGCCCAGGTGGGCGCGCACATCCTTTTCACCCCTCCGTCTGCTGTTGTTTTGGTAGTCTGGTTAACCATGACCATCATGGGAACAGTTAGGACGAGGGACAAAATCCAAACTCCCCACGCCATGGCTTTTCGGTAGCTTTTGGAGCGTTTCACGGTGTCCAGCGGTTTAGTCACTGCCAGGTAGCGCTCCATGCACATCACCGTCAGAGTAAAGATACTCGCGTGCATAGTTAACAGGTCCAGACTCAACAGTATCCTGCAGCCCACGTCCCCGAAGTACCAGTCCTTCAGAAAGTACGTGCACACCACGAAAGGGATCGTGGAGAGGTAAAGGAGATCCGCGAGCGCCAGGTTGATGATGGAGATGTACATGGAGGTGGCGAAGCGTATGGAATGACACATGACTACAAGCGTGTAGACGTTTCCCGAAACCCCAACGATGTAAACCACCGACAGCAGCGTCCCGAAAGTCGACGTTATCACGAGCTCGTCTACCGAACCGGAGTTGCCACGGGACGGACCGCTGACACCGCCAGACTTGTTGTAATTCATCGCGCTCGCGGTGAACGTGGAACTCTGCAGGGGAACTTTACGCCAGGTGCGCCAGACCCCACATAGCCCACTGTTTGGATGTTTGACAGATGTGTCTGAGCTCGCTCGCCGGTGTCCGCAGCTCCTGACGTCAAACCGATGCTCCGCGCTCGCCACTAAATGATTTCGGAGAAAGTTCTGAGAGAGACATCACGCATTCAATTTACAGTTTTTGTTCGTGCCTTTACCGTGAATTTTTGAAGGGAACGCGCATCTGTAAAAAATGTACATAACGCAGCAATGTCACAAAAAAAAAAAAAAAAAAAAGCAAAAGCTATATGCTGTATTTGTCTGATCTTATTCACTTTCGCATTTTACATACACGTTTTAAAACAATTAGGCTATTATTATTATTATTATTATTATTATTATTATTATTATTATTATTATTGTGTAATAATGGTACCTTCTCGAAATTGTAATTCTGGTGTGAATAGGCTATTTCTGAATATTTTTCCTCCTCCTCCTCCTGCACTGGCGGGTGGCAAATGTTAACCCCATTACACGGTGCGACTTACCTTGGGTTATTCTTACATATCCACCCATAAACCCTTCCTGTGAAAATCGTGGCTGCAGAATAAAATGACTTGGGAACCACTGATTGCTAAAACGAAACATTTAGGAGACAAATGACTTTTTCTTCACTCCAAAGCACGCCAAACGGATCAGAAGTGTGCAACCAGGCTACCTTTTAACAGTCATTACTGTGAGAAATTTTAGTTTAGACTACAATGAGGGTTTTTTTGGTAGTTGTATTTAGCAAAAGTAGCCTAAATGTTCCAAACTGACGTTTTATTAATCTCGAAGTCTTTTTTTGTACAGATATTTCTGCATGTCATCCATCTTGCGTTTCACCCCACAAAAAGCTTTATCGGTAGGCTACAATTCTACATTACAATTTTAAATGAACTTTTATTAAAATATGCCTTTAGCTGTAGGCTATACGTGGTTCATTTCCAGTCAGACGCACGGTTCATTGGGCTGGTCAGTAGTGAACGGTTCTGATTCCAATTCTGATGCCAAGCGTTCAGCAGCGTCGTGAATTTTAGTGTCTGCCTCATTAAAAGAACTGGTTCTTAAGAGTAATTTCTTGGTGAATCGGACATTACAGCTGTGTTTGCTGCGTGCGCTGGAGACTGTTATGTGCTGTTGTACAAATGAATTACAATTGTTTGTAACTCCAGAGAATGAATACTCAACTATAACTTAGCTTCGCTGCCTTTTAAATGTATTTATGTAAATAATGTCAGCAAATTGCTTCGAAGGAAGGTTAACAAAACCAAACCGTTTTACATTTATAAAGCATTCTGCAGTTTGAGGAGAGCGTTTGTTGTACAACGAAACCCCATTTTTATTTTTAGTCCACCACCAAGAGAAAATGTTAAATTTATATAAGACTGCGTGATGCACCACTGTTATTTCCCCAGTGGTTTGGAGGTGTTCTTGTTTCTGTCGTAGTTAAGCACGGATTTATGTTTTGGCTGTCTTCATGCATTGAATGTCATTTTGATATAGCCGTGTAGAACTTTGGTCAACACCTGTTGTTTTTGATTTGGTTTATGAATAAATTCACTTTTATTACATAAAGAAATCATATATTGGTAGATTTCTCAGAAGGCTGTGCAGTAAATACCAAGGGTTAGTGATTTAATATAAATCTTTCGACACACTTCAGTGCAGTGCAATATAACTGTTCTTTATATTTGTGAATGGAGCAGTCATTGATCCTTGTAGGAGAATGAAAGGCAGCACAACATGAAGTACAGAGTGTAGTTATATACAGTAAGTACACCGTGTGCTTGACACATGATTGGCAGGGCAGAACTGTAGCAGAACAGTAGGAGCTGAATATTGATGATGTTTTGTGAAAGTTGTTGAAGAGGAACTCGCATGCAATCGGGCCAATTCAAGTACACAAGGCACGGGGAGTTGTTTGTGTTCGAACACTTCCTGTAGCAGTTCTTGATGTTTTGATTAGTCGCATGACACTTGTTTTCTCCTGATGGTGAAAACATTCTTCTCAGGTGTGTTAATAGGGAGCTGTCCGTGGTCCTGTCCTGCAGAGAACAGCTTTTATGAAGGGATTGGTGTTGTCAAGACAGACTGATAGATAGATTTAGCTTTTATCGCTTATCAGTCCTCACCGATACAGGTCTTTGGTGTCTGTCTCATCTGTCAAGTTTAGATGAGTTTGTTTCTGGTAGCTATTTCGATTCAATCACAAAAAATTAAAACGTTACGAAAACACACCCTAGGGACATCTAAAATGTAGACCGATTCGCTCCTACATCGGAACAGATTTGGATAAATTTAGCATTACAACACTTGCTCACCAAAGTATCATGTGCAGTGTGAACAGGTGCTGTTGGAATGAATCCAAATAGCTAATAAAACACCATAATAATCCACAATTAATAAACAGTTCAACAATGAATTTCTGAAAAGATGTGTGTTCGTAAGAAACGGATCCATCAAATTGCTGCTTACCAAAAACCAGTCCATAAGCCATATTAACACTTCGTCCACTTTTGTCCTTTTGATTAAAAACATTTTGGACTGCTTTTGCATTTAACAGTGCTTGATGTATGCATATTTCACTCCAGATTCGGATGACTTTCTAACTTGAGAAGCAATATTATTGGTAGAATAATCAGCAGTTTGAAGTTAAAAAACTACTTAATGATGAAACTTTTAATTTATAAGCCATTACATGATGTTCTGGAGTTGTGAGTTGTGTGGGCTTGTGGATTATTAAAATTGTTTTTTTTAGCTCTCTGGACTCTATCAGAGGATTCATTGGTGAGCAAGTAATGTAATGCTATATTTTCTATATCTGTGCATCTTGAATGCCTTGAGGGTGAATGAATTTGCAGCAAACTCATTTTTGGTTGAACCTTTCCTTTAACTAAACTTGTGGTAGTATATGCTGTCACGTCGTTGGAAAGGACACTCAAGACAAACAACAGGACAGGGAAGAAGACGGTGTCTTGCAAGGCCCTGTTTCTGGTCTTCATGCTGTGCAGCCAGCAATAATCAAATCAAACAGCTCAGTGGCTGGGATCCTCTACAAATGTTGTCTACGTCCTCTACACTCGCCTGTAGGGCTTGAAACACTTCATCAGTGCAAAGATTTCTGCATCACATTTCAAACACTGGGATTTTTGTTTTCGTTAAAGTCAACAAAAACAGCCGTTTTTCATCTTTTCAGCTTATTGTGCTGTACTATATGTACTTTATTTGAGCTCCACAATGTAAAATCGGTTGTCTACTGTTTTCATCTGTCTTTGTTATTTTATGCTTTGAATTAATGCGTCTTTGTTTTTCTGTTTCTAAAAAAAAGAGAAAAGATAAAATGTTCTAAATAGCTTTTTTTTCCTCTGTAGAGTTCAAAAGGCTTCTGACCTTATGACTGGATGAATATGCATTCACTGACGGCACGAACCACCGGCTTTGTGTCTTTCGACTCTTGGAAAGAATCAATGCTGCTATTAGATTAGGTGTTAGCGGTTGACCTTTCAAATGCATCAGTTCAATTGATTTATCATATCGCTTCCTGTAGGAAACATAAGATATTAATCTATATTAATGACCATGTTAAGCTCATTACCGTGTGTTAATGTGTGAACAGAGAGCCTAGGCTTTTTTATACTGACTGAAATAAGGATGCAGCCTGCATTCAAAAAAAAAAAAAAAAAAAAAAAAAAAAGTAGTAGTAAAACTTCACTACTATAAATGATGACTACTCCGGAAACTTTTCTTGTCTTGTTTGACAGATGTAATGTCAGTAATAATGGGGCATTTATCATGAGTAAAGGATGATGTCTTAACAAGGTCTCCACAGAAATCATTAAAACATGTGCAAAATTATTCCATTTTAAGGTTTCTCCCGAGTTTTCAGTGCTGCACGATGAACACTAAACCTAATGATGTGTCCGAGGAGAAACCAAGGTCAGAATTAATCATTTTCGCATATGCAGCTGAGCTCTGAGCTTTTGCTGCAGATATCTGTTGGACTGCTGTGGATTACTCCACTGGTTCTACAGTCAGATCATTTCCACGGATCCTCAGGTGCCTTTTGTGTGGCTCTGTTTTGGTGCTCTTCTTAAGGAGTCATTTTAGGCCTCGCTTTTTGACGTGACTGTCCTGTAATCCTGTTTTGTAATCGATGTAATGATTGAGCTCTCCGGGCGCAGGGGGAGGTGACAGATGAGAGGCGGCCGAGGTCTTAAGGATTGAACTGAGACTCAAAGATCTCATGTTTTTGAAAAAGTCTAAAATATCACCAAGGGCTGCATTTAAAGAAAATCAGTTTAAAAGCTTGGAAGCTGTAATTAACTGTGTGTGTATGTTTGTCTGTATTTAAATATTTTAAACATTTATACACCTTTATACATATTTATGCATATTTATACATGCATACATGTTATGGAGCATGATTCAAATATTTATATACATACACACACACAGATTATTTATATGTAATATAGAAACCTTCATAAATATTTGAATCATTAATTAAAACTTCATACATATATTTTTTTAAGTACCGCCCCTAACGGAATGCACTGCAGCTAATATTTAACCTTTGGCTGTTCCTATGCTTGAAATGAGTTAGAACTATTAAAACAAGTAACTATACTCAAGCTAGGTCATAAAGGCATCTGGTCTTCCATACATTCAATTACCTAGTCCTGGTAGGATTCTGACATTACAGCACCCAAATGTGCTTTAGGCAAAATACCGTTATTTTGGCAGTTTAATTATAGATCTATCACAAAGTGCAAGTCTGAAATGCGTTTAGCATGCTTCCTGCTTCTGAGGAAAGCAGGATGACTTCATTATAGCATTTTGCGTGTAACTATGTGTGTGTGTGTGTGTCACTGCTGGTCAAGTGTGTTAATATGCTCCTAGTTCAAAAACCACAAGGAGCCTTGCAAAAAAATTAAAAAAGCCCTTATCAAAACAGACATGGCTACAGGCAATTATTGAATAAATTGGCTGGAAGTGATTTCAAAGTGCCCATTTAATTTTCATTCAGTTAAAATGCAGAGCAGTGTCATCACAACTTTTCAAAAACTGATGCTTTGAAAAAGTTGTCAACATTTGCTGTCATGACAACACTTCAGTGAGAAAATCTCGATGCTTGTTAGTTATGCCATTTATTCATTTCAATATAACAAAATTTTAACTTTGATTGGACAAGATCCTTTCAAAAGTGCTAATATTTCTTTCTTTTCGTTGTTTTTCTGCTCGCAGCTTTTAGACAGGATACCAGACACATAATAGTGGAGCCTGTTTGGGCATTTTCAGAAAACACAAACTAACAAAGTTAAAAGCATCACCCTGATCAAATAACACACAGATGTCTTTAAACAAACGACCTTCATGCTGTTTATAATTAGATACGCAAACTGTGCACTTCAACCTTCTGTCAAGATTGCAAGGTTTCATACTGTGGTAATAACTCTTAAAAGAGCACTCAGAACCAAACTGATGAAGGCATGGCTTACAAATGCTTTTCCAGTCTCATGTAAAGCATCTGCATGCTTTAATCAATGTGGAAATTATTTACACATTATATGTCTGTTAACACTGATTTTAAAATAATGACTCTATAATGAATATTGAATTTTGTGCCTGGGCTGTGGAAGAAACTACTGTTAAAGAACCGGACCAGAGAACGGTAGTACCAAGTTACTTTTATAAACGATTACAAATTATTTGTAACAAATATAGTCCTATACAACACAGCACTGTTGTTTAGTATTTATTGCACCTGAATTATTCTTTAATATAATGTACATATTTAAATTTTTACGTTGTATTTTAATGGAACTGTAATCTTTAATGTAATTTATTCAACTCAAGCTCATTAAAAATAACATGCCTTTGACACATCTGCATAATAATATTACATTGTGTCTTGAATAAATCTATATCTAGAAGTTAGCTTTAAAATCACATTCATTTTTGTCTGAAATGTTATGAACATGAATACAATTTTTTTATATGTTGGTGGTTGGTAAGTTGTTCATACCAACTTAACACAACGGTTTTAACAAAAAACAAACATGAGCAACTATACAATTACAGCTTGTTTGGCAAGAGTTTTTATCATGTGACTCGCACCCGATCATTCTGTATTGCACAACCAATAGGTGAGCTACTAAGCAAGTTTAACATTAGAAAGAAACCAGTTGGGGATGAAAATGTTAACATTAGTTTACGAATCATACACAATTGTTTGATAATCTACCCTTATAATCGTAATATGAGTGAGAATGAAAAAAGTTGGTATTTTACTGCCACTAGGGTTAATTTCAACTGGAAAACGCAGTGAATTATTGGAGTCCTATTTTTTCAGTTTATTCAGCGAGGCAGAATAAAAAAAACAAAACAAAACACTGCAACTAGAACACAAAGAAAATGCTTGGCTTTTCAACAATCTATATCAATAAAGGTAAATGTCTCATTTTGGGGCTACACATATTCTTTACAGAGAGTTAAGTCCTGCTAAATAAATTGTATTGACTGAGTTAATTACAGATAAATCTATGGATTTTACATGCCAATTTTCAACACTCTTCAGAGCCATATTCACCATATTCAGAAAAGCGATTGATCGATATTTCCCAAAAACCAGTTTGTGAAGCTCTATAATTGATTCCTCTTGATCTTGAATGTTTGGTTAAATCCACGGCTTCAACTCTTCTATCTCCCCTTGCCCTTTTTCTTTTCTTTCATCTATCCATTTTCCTGTTGATTTTTATCCTTCACGTTATTAGCATGCAGCTCTTCCCTCAGCTGGTGTTTGCAGGTATGCGTTACACTCAGCATAGTTCAACTTCATTGATCTGAGCAAAATGTTCAGAAGTTCTTTTCATACTATTTAATTCAATCCGCTTTCATCTTAAATGAAACATGTGCGGTGTTTGTTCGCAGGTTGCCACTGATTTCTGCTGTGCTTTTCCGGTTTCTGATTGCTTGTCTTTGTTCGTTCCTTATATACTTTGTCCTATATTGTTTTTTTAAAGAGTTGTTCATTGATTGTCTGCAAATGTGATTGCTTGACAGACTCCTGCTGTCTGCGCAATTACTGCAAACCAAAACGAGACACCATAGAGTACATGCAATCTCATGTTACTGCTAAAAATAGTACAAAATAAGTATATCCAGTGTTCCCAAGGTCCGAGTGTTGTGCTTATTTTAAGAGACATTTAAAATAATCAGCTGATTGGCCCAATGCGGTCTCTGTTGGAACAATATCTTAACAGACTGTTTCTGTCTTGTTATACTGAAGGTGCTATATGGATATTCACAGTTTGTTTTTGTATCCCATGTGTTATGTATCGGCAGAATGCCCTACAAAATACACCGATAGCATCAGCTGTGACGTGTCTGCCTTTATCCCCATGTTGCCACAATTATGCCATCATTGTCATTATTTTCCACGGACCATTTGTGAATGATGTCGAATGTGGGATTTAATCACATCCTGTCTCAGCTGTACAAAACATTCACCCTTGACTTTTTCTCACACAACAGCTAATAAGTGCTACTCAGTTATCTACCACTCCTGTCATCGGGGCTTCAGAAAAAAACAACTGATAAATTACAACAATAGTATTAGTAATCCAGTCTGGAAAACATCCCGGTTTGCGTCCACATGTGGTTTGTCATTAGTTCATGACATAGTTAGAGCGCATTCAACAACGAATACATTTGATGATTACTAACAAATGATTCCTTTGAACAATGTTCACAAAAATCTTGCTTGGCTTAGTCTCATCAGTGAATTGTACAGAGCCACTACTGACTAATTTTTTGGTTTATTTAATCAAACAGTTAATATGATTTTAATAACTATATATTAATGACAGGATTTACTAAAGATGCACAGTGAAGGAAGTGCGGACACCGTTATTTTTAAACCTGACCTTATTAAATATGCAATTGTAAGTGTTTCACTTTGATACTAAAAATATATGGGAGGAGAATATCAAAATGCATCACGCAACATGATTTATTCATATTTTTCACCATTATTTGACTGCCAAAAAAGCGTCTTAAACTGTTTTGCACCTGTTCACACCCGGATCTGATAAGCATGAGCTTATTTGTGATTACACTTGTCATATTGCAGTGGCTCAAAATGTAAATGAGAAAGGCACAAAATCTGTGTTCTTTAATTTGAGCAATAAAAGCCATGCTAATTTGCTGGAGCTAATTTGCCCTGTTTATTTATTCTGGCCTTTAGTATTTAACTGTTATTTTATAACAAGAGACAATTTAGAAAGGAATCATTCCAGTTGGTCTATTTTGCATCCTGCTTTGTTGGACTATTACTGGATTATTATATATTTTAAAATGTTGACATGTTTTAAAAGCAAAGTGTCATTTTAAAGGAAAATTTTCAACCAAATTTATAAAATAGTTACAAGGTGTAAAAATTACATGATCTAAGACCTTTAAGACCTTTATCCAACACACCCTTGTTTTCATTCTTGTTAAGTTCAATATGGCATCTATTCTGAGTAAGGTCTGTAAGGTGACTGTAGTGGTGGTGTAGTAGATAACGTAGCAGATTGTTTAATGGACTGCTTCTAAGTGGTACCTATAGAGTTCTTGTGTAGAATATGTCAGAGACTCTGTTGCTCTGAATAACTGTAAATGTGACAAAAAATACCTGACTTGAGAAGAACATGGCAACAAAAAATCCTGCCATTTGTATATCATATAACATCATTGGATTTGTTGAGTGGTGACGTTTGAGAAATGTGCAGTGAAATTTGTTGTAAATGGCATGGTTGATTTTCCATATAAATAATGTAACTTGGATTGAAAGGATTTGAAGCGCTACTCTGTGAAATCTATTTGTGTTTCTGGCGTTTATGACTGATTCTGGTGGGTGATTCATTTCATGGTCTCTTCCAGCCCGCATCAAGTATTCATTTCACCTTTTCACATTTGGGAGTACCTTTGATCTTCGTAATTCTTGCACACAGACATCTGGAGAAAATTGTGGTGTTCACAAAGTGTTGTTCGCAAATGAGGCAATTATACTTCTCAAAGGACTCAGTTCACTTCAGATAATAATGCAAGACGAGAATACAAATGCTCGGAAACGGCATGGCAAATATTAGAAAATCACGAAAATATCAAAGGAAAAACATATCACCTGCTATGTCCTGTAAAGGTCCATTCACCCACACATGCACATATTTCTCCTTGAATGGCTGTTTAAAGGTTTATTTTTCTAGATCCATTTGCAGATTTGCATCTTATCCTCATTTGCAGCTTTGAATTATATAAATAATTCTAAACCAAAGCTTGTCTGACACATTAATTACCAACGTGAGCAATGTCTCATCCTTTAAACTTGTATTCATTCAGCTTCATGCTGCAGCCAGTACTTTTCCAGCAAATAAACTTATGATATTCTGTACTTTTATAAAATTGGAACAGTCATTTGTTATTATGACTAAAGGGAATATCCTTGTAAATGTCTGTGAGTCATCTTTGGAAAATAAAACTCTCATAAATGACAGCAATAAAGATTGCAACTCTTGCAAAGTTTCAGCTCTAATTCACTTTCAGTGATGTTTAAATTGAAAGGACATTTCAAAATACTTGCATATAAAGTGATGCTACTTGATGCTCCAGGTATTAATAAGATATCTGGTACATGTTGTTTTTGTAAATGTTTTAGATTTATTTTTAATTTTATTTAATTTTATTAAATGTTTTGATTAGCATATTAACATATATATTATTTGTACATTGTGTATATACAGAATATTTCAATGTATTCATTTCAATTTATATTTTTTTAACCCTTTAAATTAAGGTAACCCAAAGCACAACGATAACTTTTGTGGTATGGTAAGGAAGTTAAAAGTTTTTTTTTTACATGTGAAGGATACGTAAAGTTAGTATAGGTAAACAACTGGGAAATAAATTGTGCAGTTATATTAGATCTGTGTGGCAGCAATATAAGTTACAGTAAATAAATCAGTAATTGGGTGGAATTTTACAGGTTAATCTTTTTTCATTTTACCTTGGTTTGTGGATGCATTGGGGACCTGATTTTAGCACTTAAAACCTGAAAGATGTAGATTTTCATGATATGTCACCATTAACATCTAGTTACTGGCGTACCTCAGGGCTCAGTTTTTGGACCACTTCTCTTCTCTGTCTACATGGCGTTACTAGGTTTGGTCTTTCAGAAACATTGCTTTTTTATTTCACTGCTATTTCGATGATACTCAACTCTACCTCTCAGAGGCTTTCTCTGTCCTTTTTCTATTCTATACTAGTTTTCTTTTTCTCTATCATAAACCCTCTAACACTAGATTGTCCTATTCTTTTTCTATAACCTTTTTTTAAAACCTTGCTATGACTATTGCATTAGGCTAACTGATACTTATCATAGCACTTGCGTATTATTTTGTTTGTTTTTAATGCTTTTATTTTCCTCACTTGTAAGTCATTTTGGATAAAAGTGTCTGCTAAATCACTAAATGTAAATTTAACTGGACCTTAGACATTTTTACAGTCATTTTTACAATATATCCTTTTTTATATTATTTTCCCAGTTAATAAAAATTTTGCATGCAAATTATTGTTGTTTTGTTTTGTTGTCAAACTGTAAAGGGCTTTCCCTAATTCAGTCATGACTAGCCTGAATAACCAGGCTTGCTGGCATTTATATCGGATCACCAGTTTTAAACATTATTAATGTAATCGCTCCTTTAGAAAGGGGGATTGACAGCATGAACTTTAAACAGAATGGTTGACATGAGACACTGCTGTGTGCTGCGCTCCCCTACAGCAAGAGATTTCGCTCCAAACTTTAAATTACGACCAAAATGGGCAGTAATTTCAAGCCCATTTTGACAGTTGTTCAGCACTTGATTTTTGAGAGTCTTTCACTGACTCCTAGAACGCTGTGATACTGCTGCACAGATGCTTGACACTCAGCTCTGCAATGCACCTTTTGTGCTTTGACACTGATGTTGAGAGAAAGACAATCCTCGGCTGACAGACCTTATTTATGGGGCCTTTTGATCATAGAGGACTTGGTTTTGTGACAGTCATTAGTTTGTAGTGCTGACTGCAGGGACCAAGCTGTGTCTGCCATGTTATGCTCCCCCTTTATCAAAAAGAACGAGTGGTTGGAGGGAGTAAGAGTCTCGCTTAGAACTTACAGCTGCTCTGTGATGTGGTCAAATAATGATGCCCCCAAAGAGACTTGGACAGAACAGGCAGAAGAAAAAACAAATGTGGTGTTTCATCAAACCAGTGCAATAGCTGATCTGAATGTTGCATAAACATTGAACATTTAGAGGCGTATATTATTCCCAGTTGCTACTTTAGGAACTGCATGAGGTAAATTAAGGTGAAGATATTTTAATTAGTCTCCTGATTGAGTTGACAATGACCCCCGTTTAGGTATCTAGCCTACTTTACTTACAGAGTCTATTAATATGAGCTGCCTAATGTCTCTAAATTGGATTTTTGTGTCTCACAATGTTATCCATTAAACCAAATTTCAAGGCTTTCACAACATTCCCTCAAGGTTAATATTTTTCAAATTAAACTGTCAGAATAGTGTCGGTTATAGTGAAATGTTTGAATAAAACACAGTAATGTGGCATGTCCTCACCTTTAATTAAAAATGTGTCACTTGAAAATTATATTTTCCTCTTGCTGGATATAAAATTGCGTAATGCTGGTAAAGTGATACATTTTTTTCCTCCCACAAGGACTCTTCTGAAAGCAAGGAAAATCTATTGCAATGCTTGAATAACATTTGAAATTGGATTTCTATTGGTTGTTGTGTTGAAAACTACAAGAGGTGTTAACAGGTAACGGTGGAAGTGATGTTTCTTTTTTTCATATTGAAATATATTGTGAAGACCAATAACAGGACATGAAATGTATGCGCAATAATAATAATAATAATAGTATGACGATGGACAAGCATGTAAATTAATTTGAAATGCTTGTAAGGACCTTTATGATTATCATTTTCTGTTGCCCTCGAAACAGTTTTTTATGGTGTGTGAAGGAATCATCTACAGGACATTAGAGTTTCATTATGGGAGGTGCTTCTATGGGCTAGGAATGAAGACTCAAGAGTATTTCGTTTTAGTGCAGCTGAACTTTAACAGCTGATAATCAATAAATAGTCTTAAGCCTAAAGCACTAGTGGAAGGGTTTTTAAAGAACCAATGTTTTCTGATGTTAAATGAAAGACAATTTAACAATAACAATATTTGAGTGGGATGGACATTGTAAAATACTATTATGAAAAGAACCACATACTGTATATGTTTTCAGTACTTCATGCTAATTTTGTCCTGTTTTGTTGTAATGTAATGTTTTTCCATTTTCCACTATATTCTTCCCTCAACTTAGACAAGTTGATGCGTACCTCCCCCATCTCAGTGCGTGAACTTAAACGTTCAAGCTGATTAGTTATATGTATGCTTGGCTTGATAAAATGCACTCTGTATATTTATTCTCATTTTAGTCTTATTATGGACACAATTAAAAACATTAATAACTGTTCTTTCGAGCATTTATACACAGATCAGCTGACATGAGCAGCTAGACAGGAACTAGTCACTGCTCATTTGTCTCCTCTAACCAATGACACTTCTGTTCTTGTTATCTGAATATAATTGCTTGGGTCTAATTGTGGCAGCATAATTGCAAGCACTTGATTCTGGCACATGCATTTGTCAAATATGAAGTGATGACCTAAAATTTGTCAGCAACCTATTACGTAAAATGCTCTGCTGAGCAAAGGGTACAGAAAAGAGGGGGAATGCAAGGCATTTGCATAAAAAGTTGTCAGAGTGCAGAAATTGGGGGGAGGGATGTTTTGTTTTGTTTTGTTTTTTGACAACTTTAGGATTCTGAATAAATGACCAAACAAGGTTCAGTTCTGAGAGAGACCGTGAGCAAGAAAACGCATACAATATTTAAAAAAAATTTGCATTTAAATACTAAAGAGAGCCTGAGTAATTTAAACACCGATTTTTGTATTTTATTTAAAACTGTCATTGTTTCTGTATTATAGGCCGTTATAATTAGGTTCTGCTCACCATTATAGGCTCCCAGTTACATTTTGCACTTGAGTGTAAATAACGCCTGGAACAATAAAATGTAAATTTTATGTCAAAGACATGGCATACAGTTGGATTTTCCATAGTGGTGCTTCGGTGTGGGTACATGCAGCAAAAGTATATTTAAAAATGTAATTTATTCTGTGTTAAAAAAAGCTGAATTTTCAGCAGCCATTACTCCCATGCCATATGTCTTACCCACATGACAGGTAGAAATTACATTGAAATAATATTATACACTCTCACTTTTTTTTTTTTTTTTTTTTTTTTTTTTTTTTTTTTTTTTTACAGTTTTTCTTATCAAATAAATTGAGCTTTGTTGAGAATTGCTTTGTCTTATCTTTAGCCTCTTAGGTGGTTAGTGAGTTACTATAATAGCTTAGTTCATTATTCTTCTCTTTTGATTTATGAATGAGTATTGTTTTTAAAGAAACATACACACACACACACACACACACACACACACACAGCTGTGGCTCCTTTGCAGATGCTTTTTCATTAATTCTGTGGTTTACCTCTAATCTAAATAGATGCACCATGTCTCATGTCTTGGTGTCAATGTCTTATGCCAGACACACGTATCAATTATCAGTGACTCCTTTATGAACTGATTTCCTTCACAATGAAATAAGACCATCTGTATGCAAAGACTATGTGCTGTGTTTGAATGAAAGGGCTGAAAGTCACAAGCTTGTTTTGTCAAAATTTACAATGTTCTTTAGAAAACCATAACTTAAAAAGAAGAAAATAAAGAGAAAATAAAAAGGCTGTTTTATGCTTGAATGCCTGGACTAATTTCCCCGTAGACGTAAGCAGCAAAAGACTCTGAGCTGTTATCTTTGACTAGTTTTTCAGTAGTTTTTAAAAATTCTGAATAAAGAAATATCAAATCATGCATAGGGCTGCTAACAAAACTATTTTTCCTTTCAGTCAACCCTTCATTCAGCTTAAATAGTCACTATAAGACTCTTAGAATACCTAGATTGTCTGTATTGTATTGTGCTACACATTATTATTCTTAAACAGCCTCCTTCTGCATTTCAAGTGGCACCCTACTGTTTTAGGTCCTGAAATGATTAAGATAGACCTGCAACTAATGACTTACATTGATATACTGCCTGAACGAATAGGGGAGAAAAACATCAACACACAACCTCGCAGTTTCTGTGATCCAGCTATAGCTGATGGCTTCTCAATTCCTACAATGGCAGCTTAGGACACATATCTAACCTTGGACACAGACAGAAAATTGACACGCTGCTCTTCTCCTAGAAGCAGTCTATCTTCTCGTAATCCAGCCACAAGCCTTGCAGTGATTTCCCCTGAAGAAACCGCACCACTGTGCATAGCTAGACAACTGATAACTGTCACAAATCACTAGGCTGTCATGAACACTTATGCAAAATACATTATGTTGGATAATGTTTTGGAGGGCTTTGATAACTGAAATTTAGGTGTCTTGAAAAGAGTCTTAAGTTGACAAGTCTTTTAAATCTTTTAAAGCAGACTTCTTATTTTTGTAAGAGTACATCTTTAGACACTTGTGCGCTCCTAAGAGCTTTTAATGGACATGAGTGATAGATATTTAAAGGAGGATTCTGGGTTTAATGCAAGTTAAGCTCAATCAACCGCATTTGTGGCATAATGATTGCTACAAAAATAATTTTAACAAATTTTCTTTACAAAAAGCAAAGTAAGGAACTTATAATGGGGCCTATTTTAAGATCATTTAAAGGCAGAAAGGTGAAGCCTATAGCTTTATGAAAGCACTTACAATAATTCGTCTACATGTTAAACCTGTGTTATGAGCGATAAATTTGTTCTCGTCATTTTTATGAAAAGATTAGTAAGCTTTTTTTCTCTCCACATTAAGTCTTTGTTCACCATTAATTGAATTGTCATTTATGAGACAGTGCTTCCCTGCTTTTGACAGAATTTTACAGCTTTCTGTGTTTTGATTTAGATGATATATGGGGAGTGCTATTACACAACTTCTGAAAGAATACAGAATCTCTGAATCAAAACACAGTTGAAGAAGAAGCATAACACAATTGTACCTTTAGCATGCATTTTACTATCTAAGTAGTAATATGTAACTATATTCACTCTTATAATACTACTGTAAGCCCTTTAAGGTTAAACAAGGTAGAAAAGTATCCCTCTTAAGGGTGCTGTCAAAGTGATAAGCATTTTTTTGAGTATTTGTCTTGTGGCTATACAGTTGAGATCATTTTAATGTGTACAGATTGTTCTCATTCAGTTCCCTTTTCAGTGCTTCATTACATCCCTTTTTGGCTGTTGTTGAAAGAAACGGAACTGCAAGTCAAAATATTTTTTGTGGTAATCATTAAGCTAAAAAGCTTTTTTTGTCATAAAATTGCATGCAAAATTTTTCACATTTTAAAAAAACAATAAATCTGACATTTAACATTTCAAGGCCAAGCAACATTTCTGTGAAAACTGTTTCTACAGGATGATGTATAATAGCTGTCATTCATGACTCATCCCAGTGTTTATACACCGTCTTTCCATCTGTGATTCACATCCAAGAAAAGAGCATCTGTTTGTCGCAAATAATGTGAATGGATTGACAGGGAACACACGCAGCTGTGCTTTTGACAGACCTCCAACTTGATATGTGTTGATAGACCTTCTATACAGTGATTGATTAAAGCAGAGGCAGATGAGAGGAGCTGGCAAAAGGAGGCGAAAGTCATCTCACCTGACAGCATCGAATGCAGATGGAGGTTGTGTGGAAACACACCGGTTCAAAGCTAAAGCTCATTAATCTAATTTCATTTTGATTACAAAGTTGGTTGCAAATTTCTCTGTCTTTTTCCAGATGCTGCTTCTAAAGGCTGTAATATACTACACTACATGACTTTTGCATAGATTATTGTCCCTTTTTTGTGGTTTGAAGTGTTCCCGAAAGTCGGAGTCATTCTACAGATTCCAGGTAATCAGAGTTGGCATATATCTTTAAAAATTGCGTGGTGTAAGAGGCACCGACTACAGGTTTTAGCCTTTATACTTCAACATTTTGAGTTGAGTTTAGAAGACATATTGTTTTCATTTCTTGTGCATATCCTAGTGCAATGTTTCTGTGTGAGTGTGTTGATTTTAGGAACGACTTGAATGTCTGGTACTTTATGATCCTCAACCATTTAGTGTACAAAGTTTTTCTCTGCAACCACTTTTACAAAAGTCATGTGTATGATTCCAAAATGTCCTGTAGAGTATTCTCACGTTACAATTAGCTAGTTAACAGCTGCATGTTCTTTATGTTTATCTCAAGTTTTTGTTGGGTTTCATTCAGTATCTGTGTTTTGCCCATTACGGTCCTGATTTTATTGGCCGTTTAATCCTTTAAGTGTTTTATTGGGTGTGCAGTCCCTAGTGTCAAGATGTCTGGACTAACACATGCACACTTTAGTATTTCATAAAGCTGCGGACTCTGTCTGAAAATCATCTCAGACAAGTGCTTAGTTTGCCACAGCCTCTTCCAATCTGGCAAAAGAACAGGATTGGCACTGCTTTTGAACTGCTACTTCAAAATATAAAGATTTCAGATGTTGAACCCGCCACCGTTTTCCAAAGAAATAAATGTCTTCACCATAAGACATTAAGGCACAAATTATATGAAAGTGGCCCCTAAATATGCTGTTAAATGGAAATAATAAGCAGTTAGTCACACTGAAGTCTGTCGTCTTTTGGCTTAACTGCAACATCATTGGAACCCACCCAGTGTCTGTTCAATGATCTAAGCAGGGCTCTGCTTAGCCAATGTGATGTTTTTATGGACACACCGTTTCCAGACAGTAAAAGTCAACTGTGCAGCAGTTAATGGTTGGAATCGTTAGGGCACAGACGGTGAGCCTCTCTCTCTCTCTCTCTCTCTCTCTCTCTCTCTGTCTCTCTCTCTCTGTGATTTATGAGCTGGGGAGGAATTAGAGTTTTTTTTATAAAGGTGGCCCTAACTGAGTCTTCACCATCACAGCGGATGGTGGGGACAGTGAAGGGCAGGCTGCCCAGTGTCTGAGTTTGCAGAGCAGGGGAAATGAGTTTGTCCACCCACTTCCTTCTTCTGACAGGACTGTGGCAGATTTGTGCATCTTACTAAAACCATCCATCAGGGTTTCTCAACAGAAGAGCAGCGAAGGAGAAATAATGCTTTAACGGATTTCTTACATGCTGTCACGGTTGTGTGGTAAGCACGAGAGCACACAACGAGATTCAATGAAAATAAAGGGGTTTAATTCCAGAATGGTAAAATAAAAGATATACAGACAGGCAGGCAGGCAGGCAGGCAGGCAGGTCGGTCGAACAGGCAGGCAGGATAAACACAGGTAGGGACCTTGGCGCTCGGACAAACAGAACTCAAAACACAGGACTTAAATACACAGGGTAATTGACGAGACACAGCTGATGACAATAACATAATTAACAGAGGGAAGGCAGGGCACAGGGAGCACATGGCACGAAACGAAAACATAAACACAGAGTCCGGGAACGTGACATTACCCCCCCCTCCCGGAAGGTGCGTCCTCGCACCTAAAGGGTAACCAACAAAAACAAACAAAAACCAAAATGACTAAGATTTGGGGATACCGGGTCTTGGGAGGAGGTTGTGGTGGAGGACGGATCCCCAGGAGTGGGCAGGCAGAAGGCAGAAGGGTCAAGGAGGTGTAGACGGAGGGAGGAGCCAGGAGGAGACAGGAGGAGTCCGGGCAGGAGGAGATCCAGAGCCCAGCTATGGTGGTCCACGGTGGGGCCGACGGAGGAGGAGCCAGGAAGGAGACAGGAGGAGTCCGGGCAGGAGGAGATCCAGAGCCCAGCTATGGTGGTCCAAGGTGGAGCCGACGGAGGGAGGAGCCATGGAGGAGGAGCAGCCATCGACTCCATGGGGCCGACCGACGGTGGCGGAGCAGGTGGAGAGGAGACCGAGGTGGAGACGGAGAGCCGAAGAGCCAGGGTGACGTCGAGGCGCTGGAGGTCCAAGCGGCGCCGCGGGCCGGCGACTGACACGGAGGCGGGGGGCGGGAAGGGCGCGGCGGAGCCAGGCGACTGAGGACTGAGGTGAAGCCGGAGGGAAGGAGGAGCCTGACAGAGCCGGTGGGATGGAGGGACGAGGCAAAGCCGGAGGAGAGGAATCCAGAGGCGACGGATGGTCGACGACAGACCAAGCGGAGCCGGAGGGACGATGGAGCCTGGTGGAGCTGGTGGACTGACGGACCACGGTGTGAGGAGGGAGCTAGGAGCCCAGGGGAGCCGACGGGTCTCACGGGCCGAGGAGGAGTCTGGGTCTCGGAGGCAGGACGGTGAGGCGAGGATCGTCCACCTCGGCGGCGATGGAGACCGGCAGACCCGTGGCGAGCTCCGGATGGTGAGCTGAGGATGAGCGCGGGGCTGCTGGGATCCATCGATATGGTATGGCAAGGGTGGGAGGGTGGAGAACTTGAGGCGGCACTGGAGGAAAGCGCACGGGCGCGGGCACAGGAACGGGAAGGAGCGCCGCGGGCGCGGGCACAGGAACGGGACGGAGCGCACGGGCGCGGGCACAGGAACGGGACAGAGCGCCGGGCGCGGGCACAGGAACGGACAGAGCGCCGGGCGCGGGGCACAGGAACAGGACAGAGGCGCACGTGGCGCGGGCACTGGAACGGGGCGGCTGGGCGGAACCAGCGGGCTAACGGGACGGCTGGGCGGAACCAGCGGGCTAACGGGACGCGGCTGGGCGGAACCAGCGGGCTAACGGGACGGCTGGGCGGAACCAGCGGGCTAACGGGACGGCTGGGCGGAACCAGCGGGCTAACGGGACGGCTGGGCGGAACCAGCGGGCTAACGGGGCGGCTGGGCGGAACCAGCGGGCTAACGGGGCGGCTGGGCGGAACCAGCGGGCTAACGGGACGGCTGGGCGGAACCAGCGGGCTAACGGGGCGGCTGGGCGGAACCAGCGGGCTAACGGGGCGGCTGGGCGGAACCAGCGGGCTAGCGGGACGGCTGGGCGGAACCAGCGGGCTAACGGGGCGGCTGGGCGGAACCAGCGGGCTTACTGGGTAGCTGAGCGGGAACAGGAACTCAGGATACAGGGAGGTGCCCAGTCTAAGTCCAAGTCCAAGTCTACATCATCCAGCTCCTTTGCAGATCCAGCAGCCCCAGGTGGATGATCAGCTCATCCTCAGCCGATGTGTAGTGGGCGGAGCTCCACTCCGCGCTCTCCTCGCAGTCGGCTGTCTCCACCGCTGAGGAGCTCCGTTGCTGGCTCGCGCACCCTGGTCTGACGATATCGGCTCGGGTCCTGTTACGCTCCACGGCTCTCTGTCGCTCTCTGTGACGATGGGTCCGTGGTCACGCTCGACTCCGCCCCGTGTCAGCAGTGGGCTCAGGCTGGGGCTCGACCATGCGGTGAAGGGATGAGTTGGGCTCTGGATCTGGAGTGGGGCTGGTGTCGTTGTCCTCAGGCGCAACCATCATGGTTGATTTGCAGGACACCAGCACCCACTGACGTGCGTGGCGAGGCTCTCTCGAGACCGCTCCCGGACAGCTGCGCTTGGCTGAAGGTGTTAAGTCCGCGGAAATAGAGTTCGAGCAGAGAGCAGTCCGGGTAGCGAGAGTCGTTGGCCAGTTCGAGGAACAGTTCGGTGTAGTCCTCGAGAGAGCAATCCCCTGCTCCAGCAGGCGGATGAGAAGTTTGGGTCTTTAAACTGGGCAAACATGGCAAAAAAAAAAAAAAAAAAACAAAAATAAGGGGGAAAATACGCGCTATTTACTTCTTAAAGGTCCGAGCGTTCTGTCACGGTTGTGTGGTAAGCACGAGAGCACACAACGAGATTCAATGAAAATAAAGGGGTTTAATTCCAGAATGGTAAAATAAAAGATATACAGACAGGCAGGCAGGCAGGCAGGCAGGCAGGCAGGCAGGCAGGTCGGTCGAACAGGCAGGCAGGATAAACACAGGTAGGGACCTTGACGCTGGACAAACAGAACTCAAAACACAGGACTTAAATACACAGGGTAATTGACGAGACACAGCTGATGACAATAACATAATTAACAGAGGGAAGGCAGGGCACAGGGGAGCACATGGCACGAAACGAAAACATAAACACAGAGTCCGGGAACGTGACACATGCATTCGTAGGACACAAATTGAAACCAATTATTGACATAATTGCAGTGTCAATAGTTATTTTCTGTTAAAAGTGTTTTTTTTTAAGGAACACTGCTTCTAGGACAAACTGACTTTGCTATTAGTTACTCAACCTTTGGAGAACAGAACAACTAATTAAACGCTAATCAGCAAATAGGCTATTTAAAAATGTCAAAATGATGTATGGTAGAGCATTATATTTGCTAGTGTCATGCCTTTTCTCTATATTTCTTATTCATTTGTGAGGTCCAGCCTAGTTTCTCCTGCACCTGGTGTTCTTTTGCTGTTTACTATCATATTAGTGTTGCCATGTGTCCTCTGAGGATGGTCACTGAGTGTTCCCGGGAGCTGAATTAATGTTGTAAAGATTTAATTGGATGCTGTTTTATTGTTTTGCATACAAATGATGAGAGCATTTAAAGTTATTATGGGTTATGCAGTGCTTCAGTAGTAATTTTAGTATAAATCATTCTTTCAGTAAAGAGGTTTTGCTGCAACAAACTTCTTTTAACAAGTGTTGGAAAGTTCTATTCATGAATTGTGAATTGCTTTATTTTAAGTGGTCCCTACTTTTGATTTTAGCACCGGGTGGTTAAATTCATTCTAGGGATCTAGTGATAGCTAGATGTAGCATAGGTTTATTTTAGTAAACTGATTCATTCTAAATGGCCTTCTTTCTTATTTTGGTTGTGGCTGTATTGATAGGAAAAGTGAAGTGTTCTAAAGTTTGCACACTGAGGACAACTGCTGATTAAAGTCATGTAAATACAAAATAATTTGTGCAGTGTTTGATAAGGAATAAAGGACACATGGGATCATGTTCAGTCCAATGTTCACACTTATAGCGGCTATTCTAGAGGGAAGAGGTCTTTTTGAAAATGGCTAAAAACTTACATGTAGGTCGTCAGCCATAATTTTAAGCTTTAGTAAAAAAAGAATTGCATAAACGGAGTAAAAGTAGGTCCAACACTTTATTTATGAAACGTTTACTATTTATGTGTGCTTTAAAAAAATTGGAGATATCAGCCCTCTTCAGTGAACTGTGAAACTGCCATAAATAATATTCTGTCCCAAGTCTTTGTATTTTCAATCCTTGGGTAATCCTATGAATGTTTAATGCATGCTCTTTTCTGGCTTTTGTCAAAAACCTTGTAACAATTTATATGAAATATTCAGTTAAGCGATAACTGGAATCTCTGCTATAATATCAGTTATCAGCCGCAATACCGGCTATCATGGATGAATGAAACACTATAATGAGAAAAGAGATTTTCACATTATTAAGTGTTTGTTTTTACAGCATGTTCAATTCATTTAATAGAATGTTCTGACTATTACTGGTGTTTTGCTTCAGATCCTCACATCCTGATTTTTCTGAGTTAGATGTGTTCCAAAAAATGCAGTCTTCAGCATATCCTTACACCTAAACCTAACCTTAAGTAATCCCTAAAATCAGAGAAAATAATAGATTAATGACTGATGTGTAAGCCCCATGTTGTCCCAGTGTCAACAAAGATCCAGGAACACGTCACACTCCAGATCCATAGGTGTTTTTCATGCTATTTATGGTGGCTGGCAGTCTCACTGGGACTGCTGTCTCCAATTTAGAGCTGGCTGTTAACCTTATGTAAAGAAATACTCATGCCACTTTGCACCTCTGTGCTATACTCACGTTATATCAATGGCTTTATTTAGACCCCCAGACCAACAGAAATCTTTAGAAACAAAAGCCTGTGTTCTTGTATGTTCGTGTATGTGTGAATATAAACAACTTTTTAAAAACAATGGGGCCAGTAAGATTTTTTTGTATGCTTTTAATCATCGATGAAAAATGACATTGATCAAACGTGACTGTGAACGACCTTTCATGTGATGTACCACAAACACATGTTTAGATATTGCAAGGTGGAGGGAAACACAGAAGCACTAATCATGACAGGACAAGAACAAACACTGAGTACCAGATCACCAGAGACAAGGGTTTACAACATCAAAAAAGCCCTTAGGTGCTGACAACAAAGAAGCCCCTGAGGCAACCTAAGGTTCAGGCAGGAAAAGCACAACAGATCTATAGGATTCTGTGCACAAATATATGAGCTGAGGAGGAAATTCCCAAGATGAGAAGCCTTCTTACCTCCAAGTCAGTCAGATCTGTCTGTCTGCCCATCCGTCCGTCTCATAAACTACAAAAAATATTTTAAATGTGTAAAATAAGGCTAAAAACCAATATAAGGCTATGTGATTGCAGACAAAAACACCAGGAGGTGATGCGCATTGCAGTCCAAATGTATGGTTTGTCAAAAGAAAAGAAAGTGGAAGCAGGAATATGAGAAACTAGAGAAATGCCCTGAACTGTTTTTTTTAACAACTGTCCTGGGGCACTTTGCGGCGCTACCCAAACAAGAAGAGTCTCATCAAATCCAAGAAGAAAACTTGCATATCTAAATTCAGAACGGTGGCTTATACTGCAGCAAATCCTGAAGCTTTGATGCTTTGGTGTCTTTTAATGCACACTTCTAAATCATAATGTGGCATCTAACTTATGTAAACCGTATATAATTATCTTTTTTTCGCTAGGAGACACTGATGCCGTAAGTCGTGAGCTCTTTCATTACTCATCTTTTATGTGCATACCTTCCTATTGTAGTCACAGTCTCCGACCTACTTATAAAGACCACCAGGACATTGCAGCAATTTTTATGCATCCAAGATACCTTGAAGCTGTTCGTTAAACTGAATTTGACACGGTTAGTTTCAACATTGTCAGTCTAAAGAATAGAGTGTCATCCATTCCACAGAATGTTTACATTATTTATATGTGATCTGAAACTGTACCACTATAAATAATTACATGTTCATTAAACAGTTCAACTGCACTTTGGGATAATTGTGTCAATTGCTTATAAATATTGTGTATAATAGGGTTCCTTGTCTATTTATCAAGCCCTGAACTCGCAGCATTCCTGTTTTTCATCTAGTCATGTTTAGTAAGAAGCTTAAAATTGTGTTTTCCATCTTTCATCACGCTACCCAAGTTGTTAGTTATTTTTCCTAGAGGTCTTTAACTTCATACTGACATTCACTGGTGTGGGTGCATGAAATTTTGTTCATATTACGTATAAAGTGTTTAGGTTTTGTTGTGATTTTGTCCTTTTCACATGTATTTCACTGGTTGTTAGTTCTTCCTGCTGCATTGCACCAGTCTTCCCTTGAGCTCCCTGCCGCCTCTGCATATGATGTGTATACATGTTGGATGGAAGTCTTTTTTGTTAGGGCGGTTGCTTCAGCTGTCACTCTTGCTGTTTGAAGTCCTACTATGGCTTTGTTTGTTGCATTGCTCCTGCAGGCACTGCAAGTTTTTCATTTTATTTAATGTAGTTTGGACTGGTGGATCGCACACATGCTGAATCATATCATCACTGTAGTATGTAGTAGGTTTTTGTTTCGCAAAGTACCTTTATCCCTGTAGTAGTAAGCTTACTATTAGTAGTAGTAACTGTAAAACCGCAGCATATCTATAATATAAAAATACTTTCCACCATGTCGAAAATAATTGAGCTGGTGAAAGACAGCATAAGTTTTACATGTATTATATAAAAACATTATTAAAAATATTAAAACTTTTGCCTTAGTGATAACCCAAGGGAGGTGGCGATTTCTTTATCGAAATCACAATATTTTGCAATGTTATGTTTTGAAAGGTATTGAAGTAAAACTGAAAGTTTCCCAAAATCTCAGAAATAAATGTACAAAAGCTGTCACTGGAGTGGTACATGTACCTTTTGAAAAGATACCGCACCAGTGACAGCTTTGGTACCTTTATTTCTGAGAGTGCAAAATAAAAAATACTTTGATAAAGATACAATACCGGTCAAGCGTTTTGTGAACAATAACATTTTTAATGTCTTTTAAAGAATTTTTCATCGCCAAGCCTGCATTTTGTTATAGCAAAAGCAGTAATATTGTGAATTTTTTGTGCTATTTAAAATACCTGCTTTCTATTTGTGTATATTTTACAATGTAATTTATTCAGCATCATTACTTCAGTCTTTAGTGTCCTATAATCCTTTAGAAATCCTTCTAATATTCTGATTAGCTGTTTAGGTACATTTATTATTATTATTTTATAACTGATATTTAAAACAATTTCAGGATTCTTTGATGTATATCATGATCCAAAGATCTATTTCTATATTTCTTCTTTAGATAAACGCTGATTTTCTGAATTTTCTATTCATCAAAGAAACCTGAAAAAAATCTTCAGCTGTTTTCAACATAATAATAGTAATAGTTACAACAAATCTTTTTTGAGCAGATCAGAATATTAGAATGAATTCTGAAGGGTTATTTGACTGCTTTGAAATCACAATATATTCAAATTGAAAACATTTTACATTTTGATTCAATTTAAAAATTGAACTGTTTTACTGTACTTTGGCCAAAATTGTTAGAACATAAAAAATACTAACCTTTTTTGCAAGACATGATTTTTATTAACAATCTTTATCAATCATGCAGATGGTTGCTCTGAGCACAGCACCTGTCAGATAAAGTGAGTTGTACTGCTTTTATGTCCACCTTTTGAAACATTTACAGCAGCACATCTCTCAGTGTCGATATACTTCCTAAGAACTTCAACACTAATGTTATCCCATGCCTTCTCCAACTCACACCAGAGACTTTCCTTTAAATGTAGAATAGATCTTTCCAGTTTATTGTTAACTCAACCTAAATTTGCTCGATGGGGTTGAGGTCCTGACTTTGAGGTGGACAGTCCATCATTTTCAATGTTCCAGTAGATTCCTTGCCTCACAAGTTCTGGCTGTATTTCATTTTATGGGTATTGTAATAACCAATTCAACGGAATCAAATGAAAGCTCTTAAATATGCCAAGTGTTCTAACAATTTTGGCCACCACAGTAAATATAAGCTTTTTGAGCATAAGAGACTTCTTTATAAAAGAAAAACTTTTGACTGGTAATGTACTTAAAAACTCTTCATTACTGTGCACCACTGGGTAATACAGAAGAGTGCTTGGCAAATTATAATGAATCCATTGGGCTAGAGCATAAATTACTGTTGCTATAATCAAATTTGTGTGCAACATCTCTGTGTTAAATATCTTCAGTGATTTGTTTTTTACTTCTCTTAATAGAGATGACTCACCACATGCACACACACTTCACATTTCCTTTAGAGTGCCCTTCATTAGCCAAAAATCAGGCCAAATTAATGGAGATACATTTCTCATGTCTCTGACGTCTGCTAGGTCTTTCATTTGGAGTGTGTTGATTGGTGCTGGATGTTGTGACCGTGTGCTAAACTCTGTTGAATAATTCCTCATTTCCAGCTGCTCTTTGACGCATGATTTCTGTATTTATCATGCATGTTTGAATGAATCGCTGGATCGCTTTTATTATCGCGTAGATATCTGTGTGTTATTGTACTGTTATGCTAGAAGTGATGCATGTCTTTATCAGTCAGAGTCTCCTTTCAAGTTTCTGACTCAGAGTTTTCTACTGTAATCGGAAAACAATGAATGGGTGCGAAACAGAGCTAGAGAGTTAATCAAAAGCATCATGCACATCTGAAGCAGGCTGATTCACATAGATCAAGGCTTGTTAGCATGGCTCTATTTGCTCCTGCTGGTAACTATGCCATTTGGGTTCAAAGTGATTATCGTTCAAAAGTAGGTGTGTATTCTGTATATATTTCCATGTCTGAAAGCGACATGGAAATAATGTTTTAAAATATAAAAGTATATTTTATTACGGTATGATAATGTGTTGTTGCAATGTAGTTTTCCAGTAAAATGTAGTTGTCAAGTAAAACAAAATGCTGATGTGTTTTAGTTTGACATTTGGAAAAATGTGTTCCAGATCATTTCATTTTAAACATGATTTTGACCATACTAATTTTGCCTTAGTATTGGTCTGCAGTGACTTTTTGTTCCTCTTTCTCTTTACTTGGAACAAATCTCAGTTGATTTTAGTTTAAACACTGTTCTGATGTTCAGAGATTGTCCAAGGGGTTTTATATCGAAAGCCTTTTGCAGGAAATAAAGGGAAACAAAAGAAGCAAGGAGTTGAATTCAGTGTTCAATATATAGGGCAAATGCTAATATTAGACTGTTTATCTTTTTAATGCACTTAAAAGGATACTATAGTCACTGTGTACTCGCATACGAATGTACTTTAAAACCTGTATGATTTTCTTTCTTCAATTTAAAAATGTTCATTCTTATTTACATATCTTTGAGTTTCATGCAACCCAGATAAAAAACCCCCAAAACACTGTAATATACGTTCTGTAGTATAAGTCTAAGTCTAAGTGTACACAAGTGTGAAATCTTGGGACAGTGAATATGAACTAAAACATATTTTTAATGCTTTTAACGTATTATCTCTGTATTTAAAATAAAATAAAATAAAATAAAATAAATCATCACTTGTAGTACAACTGAGTGTACAAAGTGTGCTAGAAGTGACAATTAAATACATTTTTAACAGAGATAGTATGTTAAATGTCTATTTTAGTTGATATTCATGGTGTTCCAAAATAGCACAGTTGAGTACACTGTTGATATTAAGTTTATCTTTAGTGCTTAAGAATGCTTTTTAGTATATTAAATAAAAAAATAGTCCACAAAAATAGAGCACTTTAAATAGCCTACATTATGGACATTTACTTTTTTGAACCTGGGTTGACATCAGAGTGAGCAGAGAGGACAGAATGATCATTTTTAGGTGAAATATCTTTTTAAGTCTGTTTCATTCTGACACCTTGACACATTGGACACTCCGGTCCAAAGAAGCACTCTGTAACCCCAGTCAATATACACCTCCTATCTGGCAGCAGAGTAATTTTTAAGGATCTTTCCACCAGTCAATAAAATGCTTTAATGCTTATCCTAAAAGAGCAGGTTTCTGTACAAGGAAGCACAATGCTGTGGGAAAAGGTGTCCACCCCTTTATGGATTTCTGCAGTAATCCTGCAGGTGTGGAGATACTGCACAGATCCCAGATGTGTCAAACACTGACATGCAGGAAAAAGCTGATAACTCACAGCTGCTCTGAAAGTCAAACTAGAGACTGCGCCCATGAAAGGATTACCAGGTGGAACTATTAACGGAATAGCAATAATAGGTGTTCAGCTATTTAGCAGCATAAAAGGAGATCCAAACTGTTATAGCTCATGCGCATAGCCATAAGCACACATTTCTTTGATCTAAAATAATACAGCTCTTGAATTTTAATAGTTACAAAAGTGCATGCAGAGTTCAATTTAACAAGAATTAAATCAACAGTTCACTAATATAAAAAAATGCTGAAAATGTGCTCACCCTTAGGCAATTAGATGAGTTTGTTTCTGTGAGAGTTTAAGTTTGTATCCGAACAGATTTTGAGACATTTTGAGAAATTGCATCACTTGTTTAGAGTTGGATCCTCTGCAGTCAATGGATGCCATCAGAACTTATATTTTGGCCAGAAGTTTAAAGTAAAAACGCCTTAATGATGGATTTGTTTCTTTCAAACATACAGCTTTTCACTTCATGAGGTATTAATTGGTGGACTGAAATCATGTAGTTAACCTTTGATGTGATGTTTTTGTCAGCTTTTATTAACTTTTATTCTGATGGCACCCATTCACTGTAGAGGATCCATTGGTGAGCGAGGGACATACGCTAAAACTTCTTTAAATCTTTTCTTATAAAGAAACAAACTCCACACTACATTTTGGATAACCTAAGGCATAGAGTAAATATTTAATAATTTTGATTTGATCATAATTTATTTTCGTAAATTGTCTTTGCTGAGGATTGAGTGATAGATGCCCTCCGGTGTTTACTAACCTCGCATGCGCTCAGATTTTGCAGGCACCTTGGGAATAACATTAACAAAGTGCTTTATTTTCCATGAGCGATTCTATTCCAATTATAATTTATTACAATAATTCTCATCATGTGCCAAATTTTCATCTGTACAAATAAGGTTTGCATAATTTATCCTACAGGAGAGCAGTTCTGGCCAGGAACCACACAGAAGAGGACCTTTCTCTCAGAGAAAAACTAAAATGCCATTATAGGATTGTGTTTGTCTTCAACTTATTAGAGATAATTAATTCATGTATTTCTACGCCATGCATAATTTGTATTACAGATTGAATGAATAAAATATCTCCATTAACACTGATATTAGCAGTGATTAGACGGGGCAGTGAAAATATGACAAAAAAGCACAGCTGAATGGAAATTGACGTGCCCTTGAAACGCATGATTGCTCATTATGGTATGACAAGTACTGCTGATGAATGGATGGATAATTTGTTACAAACCCGGTTTGACAGGTGACCATTGTTCTTTTATCAGCATTTCTTTTTGTCCATCCTCAAATATAGAGCATAATTTGGAGCAGAATATTCCTCTTCGATATAGAGAGAGAGAGAATGAGTGATAGAGCAACCCAGCTTGATGTCAAACCTCATCAGCTACTTGCTGACTTGCAACAACATGCAACATTAAACCCATTCAGTGAGTATGTGGAGTCAAATCCATTACTCCAGCAACTGAGGTGATTTGCTTTTATGCTGGGCTCTGTGTCCTCCTTCCTTTCTTTCTCTTTCTGTTTTTTGTCAGTCTACCTTTGTCCAAAAGTTGGTATTCTCAGGTGGTTCAATCACATACTGCTTTAGCGTTATATGTTAAAGTGCACACAGAGTTATTGTGCATTATTTCCCCAAATACTTTCACTAATTAAGTGGCATAATAACGATTACCGCAATGCTAAAATGACTTTGAGAGGCGCCTCAGGTCGCTTTTGAATGTCTAACCTGTGGTTTAAACGAATAACAGTAAAAACAGTAAATAATTAAGCTTGATCCATAGCTTGTGTCACACATTATAGTGTGCCCACGACTCTTTGATGATCTTGTACATACTGCATTCAGTGTTTTACAAGAATGCCATTTACCTTGGTGTTTAAAAAATCAATAGTTATTTTCTTCAAGTTAAAAAGACAAGGTCAGGATCACCATGAACTACATTCAAGCATACAGAACAAAGAAGAATTAATAAATAATAAAAAGTAATATAGTTAATAATTAGTATATTAAGTTATAATGAAATAGCAATGAACAGCAATCGATCAATATACTATTGTAGGTATATTGTAGGTATTTCACAGGGTCTTTGTTACATGTTGCAATTTTTTACTAAAGCAACGATAAATTATATAGGCTATTATTCCATGCAACCTAAACCAAACCATAATTGTAATGCTAACTTTATAGTAAGTAAATGTAGTAAGCAAATGTTAATGCTGTATGCTAAGTAAATGTTGTTAATATAGTAAGTAAATGTTTACATTTATATTTAAACTGTAACATGGGCACCTTAAAAAATGTTTAACTACATATACTAATACCTTTTAATACAAATACATTTTATTTATGCAACTGACAATGTTAATGTATGAGTAACATTTAATTTACTGTTAGGTTAATACATATTAGTTGCTTATTACTAGAATATTAGCCATTTATCAGTGCTACAGTGCGTATGTTAATGCCTTATTCTACATGACCTTATTCTATATCCCTAATCCCTAAGTTGTAGTTAATAGTCATCACGCTTTAGCAAGTATAGTTGCATTCGTTGATGAATTGCACCTTATACATGAGCAATGTATAAATTAAATAATGTGGGTTTTACGTAAAGCATAAAAATTATATATGTGTTTGATTAATTGTATATTTTTCCAGCATAGTTGTTCAAGGCCTAAAATGTACTATTTGTCTATTTATTTTAGTTATTTGACTTGATGTTCCAGCTTTGTTATACAGCTGTATAAATAGCTGATTCACTTCTTTTCTTCCTTCCTGCTATCTGTGTGACCTCTATGCATAGGCTCAAATACTCTAAGGTGTTATCAACAGACAACCGGTTTTGTCTCTGCTAACGGGTGGATTACCGCTCAGCACTTTCCCAGCTTTTCTTGATCTCAGACCGAATGGACCAAGTTTCATGTTTTTCCAAAATCCCCAAGCAGTGGTTTTCTCTTCTGACTCACTACCAATACCTTATCAAAGGATAGCATTCAGCACAAAATTCTATTAGCCTAAATGAATCAAAATCATGTATGAATTTTCTATCAGGCCGAAGTCTTCCTATATTGTGTGAATCAGCCCAAGGGCTCAGTGAGCGGAGACATAATGCCAGAATGCAAGAGAGAGGAAGATGGAAGGAGGGGCAGAATGTGTGCAAGTCCTTCCAAATTCATAACAAGATGAAGGTTTCACACTTCCGATAGACCGATCGAATCAAAGAGAATTCTCAGAATGGGCTTTTTTGCTCATCTACCTCATTATCCAGCCTTTTTTTTTGGCTCAAAGAAGCATAGAATAGGCTGCCAATGAAAGAACACCAAATTTACATCCAATTTCACATGCAATCCAAAATTAATTAAAGTTGATCTGTGCTGCTGGAGCAAAGGGCAGGAGAGTAAAGAGTGAAAGAAATCGTTTGTTAGCTCTCTGCTATTTTATGATTTGTCCGCTGCACAGTAAGTCAGAATAAGAAAGACGTTAATGCATTAACTATCCACTTTTCTTTTTTTTAACATTATATTTTCTGCTGGTAATTTTTGCAAAAACTATGAATTAGTTATGAAAGCTTCTACCTGCCAAGGGAGTCAAAAAAGATCTTTTACTTTTCTTACTAGAATGGTCTTGAATGGAAATTATTCTTTTTTCTTATGCTAAAATGGTTAGATTATATTGTCAGTGACAGCTTATTATTTAGAAGAATATATAAAACGTTATCTTTTGCTGCTTAAAGGGCATTTCAAGAGCACTTAGACAAGAGATTTGAAAAACAGGTCTGCAGTGACTCATAATGACAATACATGTAATTACAATCCTTATAGCTTCAATCTAAAAAAAACAGCTACCTAATTGAATTTGAATAGGTAAACGAATTCAATGGCTAGGAATTTATTTTGAATTTGACCTTTCGGTGGTACAGAAAGGTGTTCTAGGAAAGCTGCATCTAATATCATTCACTGCGTGACAGAATCATTATAATCATAACAAATTATTGGATGGTGTCTTTTCATTTTGAGCGTAAAGTTTCACACAGTGTTCTGTATCCTAATTACCCTCATTTGATATTTAAGCCTGGGCAAAGACGTGGCTTTGTATTTTTTAGAGGTTTTGATGTGGTCTGTGACAGCCTGACGGTAATAAATTGCAATCTGGTGTTGTGTCAGTGATTAAGATGACATAGAAGACATTTGCAAAACACACAATGCTACCAGACAATACCGATACAATCTGAATTGCCTGTTTCCCATAAAATAGATCTGAACTATAATCGTAATCTCTGCTTCAGCTTAAGGGATTTCTCCTTGTTAGTGAGTTTCAAACATCTTTTCTCTGGTGGACGTTATTTAAAGTTTTTACATTCGAACAGAACTTCTGAAATTTAATTATGCTGTTTAAACCATTAATCCAAATGATTACTGTTCCTACAGTTAACTTTTTTGGGGAAAAAAAAGCAACCCTAACCCTAAATATTCTTTTTGTTCTGTGCAAAATCCAAGGACACTTTTTTTTTTTTTTTTTAAGTTGGATATATCTTATTCATCTTTTTTCTCTTTCTTTCTTTCTTTCTTTCTTTCTTTCTTTCTTTCTTTCTTTCTTTCTTTCTTTCTTTCTTTCTTTCTTCAGACATTGCATAGAGCTGTCACAAATCTGGCAAAACCCAGTAAACAGATGAACTAGATGAAACAAAGCCCATTTGTTATATACTAGTTAGGTTTTGAGATAATTCTTGTGAGTAACTACTAGCTCCAGTCTTTTCACTGGAATTAATGAGGAGGAATTTCATTACTCTTGTTACATGAAAATAATCACTTATTCCCCAGTACGTTTTACCCTGTGTCTCACAGTCAGATCTGATGTACGATGAAGCTGTCAATATAATTTTTAAAGAGATGACTGCATCAATCTAGATATTATCAGTTAAACTGCACTATACTGATCTGTTAAGAAGTACACTAAAGTCACTGCAGTTTGTTGTTGGATAAAAAAGGGTAATTTAGCTAATCATAAACAACTAGTACTACTTCTTTTTCATCACCAACATGAATAATAATCAAGAGTGGAGAAAAACACATTAATATTCTTATGGTAAGCCCACTCTTGGGCTTCATGTAATGTAGTCGAGTGCATTGTTATGTGTATGCAAATAATACATTTCAAAATGAAAAATCAGCTTTAGAGTTTGAATCCTACCTTGGCGCTCAACCAAGCCACTCAGTGTGTTAGCCTCAGAGATGATGTGGAAGGGATAGAACAAAAGACTCACAGCAGATGTTTTATATAAGAAATGAATTATAACCCCCAGTTTCTCAGTACCAAAGCAGACAGAGATGCTTCTCCTGGTTTGACCCAGCAACTCCAGAACTTCAAATTTGCATGACAACAGAAAACTTCAAAAACAAACAAAAAGATTTAACAACAAATAATTACAGCATCTCTTGCGAATGATCACTGTCCTGACTCTGATCTGCATTGTTTTCCTATAAAAGGCAGATTTGAGTCTCAACTGGCAACAGAAAGGTACATTGTAGTCTCATTACATGTGATGACTGGCAGAACAGCACTGGACAAATAAAATAAACCAAATGAACTCTAAAGGCCTTGTATATTTACACACATACAGACACACATACACACACACACACGTATATATATATAATTTTCTTTTCCAATACATTAGCATTTTTATGTCTATGTAGACAAGTGGGTTTTTACATATGACCCTTAAGATTATCCAGACCAGAAAGATAAAACAGGCACTTTCTCACAATTTTATAAAAAAAAAATCTAGCCAAGTCTACACTGCAATAGCAAGCAATAATGTTTGTAATATGTTTTGCTCTTGTTTAAAACCCGTTGAAGTCAGTAAATCCACTAAGATGTTGGTTAATTCCACAAATTCTGAAACAAATGTTTGATAGCATGAAATTACTAAGTTTTGAAACTCTAAAGAAGCTGTTTACCATGGACAGAAGTATTGGGACATATGACCATTACACCAACAGGGACAATGACCCTGCTCTCTGATTTTTGTGGCCTTCTGCTTTGTGGCTGAATTGCTGTTGTTCCTAAACACTTTCATTTTCCAATAATACCACTTGTAGTTTACCGTGAAATATCTAGCAGGGATCAACTACATGAACTAATTTATTGCAAAGGTGGCATCTTATTATGGTACAATGCTTGAATTAAGCTCTTCAGAATGAGTTTTTTCTTCATGGCTAGGTGCTTGATTCTATACACTTGCGGCAACTGAAACATCATAATTAGATTACACTTTATTTTAAGGTGTCTTTGTTACAGTGTTATTATACATTTGAGTACTGAGTAATATTTAGTAACTACATGTACTTACTAGTCTATTGGATTAAAGTTCAGTATAGGGTTATTTGCATGTAATTATGCATAATTAAGTGTTATTATAATGGTAAGTATTTATAATGTGTAAGAAGGACACCTTAAAATAAGATTCTCTGAATTATTATTTATGAGGTCTGTTTCATTTAAGGGTGTATTAAAAATAAAAAACTGAAATAAGTGCATAAAAAGTAACTAAATATTTAGACAACATGCTCCTGTAACCCTTAAATAAAGCAACATTTTACAGGCAGTTCTTTTGACCAAGATAAGGGTAGTAAAGGAAAAATAATAATTTCAGTTTATTATATTTTTAACACATTTGCAATGATGTTATACCTGTGTTTAGATAGCAATATAACAAAAGGTGAAAGAAATAAAGTGGTATGAACACTTTTGCAAGGCACTGCATATATATATATATATATATCTCCAAAAGTGAATGTTTGTCTGTTCGTTGCAGGTTTGCAGTAGAAATGGTTTACAAAGTAATTGTCTGTGGGTAATTTTTTGCACACACAGTGGCAGATGTTGATTAATAAGGCTTATGGTCCTCTGGGCCAATTTTTGTCATTTGCTTTTACTGACAACCAAGGTTGTTGTAAAGCTTGGGGCAATTGAGTGATCATCATTAACATGCATATTCTGTAACATATTTCTACTGAAACTGTCTCTCTTGTCGTGGATGCAAAATAGTAGGCTATGTGTAGACATTAGCCAACACAGTACTTTTAAATTCTCAAGTAGCAGCAAACTCTCAATGAGTAGCATAATTAAACGTTATTCTCTATTGGGCACTACAGTGCCATAGAAACACTTTCTGTAATAACCATTTTGGCCTCTTGTGTTTCAGTTACATTAAATTTCAGTGTTTCCGGAGGGAGAAATAAACATGATGATGTTAAAGTCAGGAAATTAGGAAGTCACAAAAACAGCGTAATTTCCCTACAAGGTTTTATGGAAAAAGTGACTCAAACATGTCTTTTCATTCTGATATTAAAGGAGATAAACTCTCCAAGCAGCCTCTAATTACCAGACTTTTAAAGCATAATCATTTTTTCCAAAGTGGTACATGACTACACCTCCAAAGTATGCGGACACTCACATATAATTAACAGGATTTTTTTGTCCAGTGGCACCCATTACTAATAAATACAGGCAAACAGATACATTTCTATCTAATCATATATATACGAAAGTGGTGTATGAAAGAACTAAGTAACTTTCAGCATGGCACCTCATCAATAAGAAACCGGTTTACTGAGTCTTGTGTGGCAGAACTGGCCTCACAAAGCCCAGACCTGAACACTATTAGACATTGATCATTCAGAGGAATACTGGGAGCTAAACCCATCACCCAGCATCAACACTTGACCTCACTGATATTGTATCTTAACTGGGGCAAATCCATGTATCCATGTTCCAACATTTAGTGGAAAGCCTTCCTAGTAGAGTGGAAACTATTATAGCAGCAAAAGAAGAGCCAGCTCCTTATTTATATCCATGATTTGCAAAACCAAAATGTTGAAGTAGGACATTCAGGAATCCACATATGTTTGTAATGTGTGAGGTTTTAGCAGTAAAATAAAATATGATGTAATTAATTTAGGCTGTGGTCAGAAGGCAACAGAATTTGTAAGGATTGGTGAGAATTTGGACTGCACATTTGATCCTTTTAATCAAAAAACTTGATCACCTTTGCAATACCAAAGGTTTGCAATACCGAAATCACTATAGCAGCCACCAGTGAACCAAAGAAAATTTTACACATGTCAGACTGTAGGATCACACCCTATTGAATTCTATGGTTTTCTGTATCAGGACATATTAAAACAGTATCTGCTTCTTGTCAGTTCTTATAATTTGCAAAATAGAACCTAAGATGAACTGCATTACATGACATATCACACCGTGCCAATATTTTTTCAACAAAAATAAAGCAAAGATGTAAAAGCTATAGGGGATCTACCCATCAGCCTACGTCAGCGAATCATTCAATGGGTCCACACGTCCCTCAATTCTGGGCTCCCGTGTGTTTCATGCAAGACTCAACTGATTCAAAATTCATTCTGATGGCCAGAAATGAATAAGGAAATAGCCTCATACATAAAATCATGCTAAGTCTGTGCTCAGTCTAAAACACCTAAAGAACTACCCTCCATTCTTCTTAAACCGCTACCCCTCCCAGAACCCATGATCACATATATCCATTGACTTTGTTACTGATCTACCACCCTCCAATAACTTTACCACCATACTTGGTATGGTACCCCTGAAAGGACTCCTCACTGCCATGAAAATAGCCCAAGCCCTCTTCCATAATGTTTTCCGTATATACGGTCTACCTGAGGACATAGTCAGTGATCAAGGCACTCAATTCACCTCTCAAGTCTGGAGAGCTTTCTGCAAACAACTGGATATTAATGTCAGCCTCACATCAGGGTACTATCCTCAATCCAATGGCCAAGTTGAATGCTTAAATCAAGAGATCAGTAGATACCTAAGGACATGCAGTCGGAAACAATACAGATGGTCCAAATTCCTTTCCTGGGATGAAAATGCGCAAAACTCACTCACCCACTCTTCCACTGGCCTCACTCCCTTCCAATGTGTCCTGGGGTTCCAATCCCCCCATTCTCGTGTTCTGGAGAACCCTCCTCTGTCCCTGCCATAGAAGATTGGATACGCCGTAGCGAGAGGGTGTGGGACAGTGCATATGTCCATCTTCTGCGGGCCATCAGGACACAAAAGATTCAGGCCAACAAACAACGTCGTCCACACCCTCCCTACCAACCAGGACAACGGGTCTGGCTCTCGACGAGATATCATCAAGTTGCGGCTACTGAGCAGGAAGCTCAGCCTCAGGTATGTTGGCCCTTTTAAAATTCTAGAAAGAACATACAAGCTAGAGCTTCCTGCTAATTATTATAACTCTCCATCTTTTCATTTCTCCTCCTCAAAACGGTTCACCTGAATGCTGACCCGGCCATGAGGCCCCAGAACCACCACCACTTTTGGATACTGTTGGGACTCCCGCTTATCAAGTGAACGAGTTACTGGACTCAAGACGAGGTTCAGTTTAGTTACACTTAAAAGTGTAAATAGCAGTCAGGCATTGTTAATTTAACGCCTTTAATGTTAAATGATTAATTGATCATCAGCAAGAGTGAGCACCTTTATAAAAGCAGAATTTTAGCAGCTTGCTGGTCTGGACCCTTCAGGTGTTAACACAATTAAAAGAAAGACTCAGCTTCAATATCTGGAGGGCTATGGATCTGAGGAGAGATCATGGGTAGCTGCCTGGGACATTCTAGATCCAGCTCTAATCAAGTTTCAAGGAGCCAGACCTGACCGACCAGCACCACGACCGCGAGGACGGCCACGTCGAGCTCAAGGAGTTGCTCCTAGGATGTTTTGAGGGCTTTATAACCAAAGTCCTTGTTACACTTACATTGTTCTGGAGGAATTTTGGCCCACTTTTCTTTGTTCATTGCTCCAATTTATTGAGGTTTGTGGGCATTTGTTTATGCACAGGTCTCATCACAGCATTTCAGTCAGGATGAGATCTGGACTTTAATCTTGAATCTCCTTTTTTCAGGCATTCTGTTATAGATTTGCTGGTATGCTCGAGATGCCATACTTTTCGCATTGTGTAATTTGTAACTTGTTACTTTATCAATCCTGTGGAGCCTGAGGTGAAGTTCTTTGGTTGTCTGCCATTTCTCTGAGAGTTACACAGTCTGATCTTGGGGTGAATATGCTGGGATGTCAAATCACTGGGAGGATTAGTGTCTGATAGAGGATAGTGTGAATGTCTTCCACTTGTGGATAATCTACCTCACTGTGGAACGATGGACATCAAATTGTTTGGAAATGGCCATATTACTCTTCCCAGATTGATAGCAGCAACAATTGCTTCTCTAAGATCATTGGCGGTGTCTTACCTTCTTTGAATGGTACCTTTGAATGAACACCTGAATGGTTCAGACCAGCAAGCTGCTAAAATTCTGCTTTTATAGATGTGCTCATACTTGCTGATGATCAATTAATCATATAACATTAAAGGCGTTAAATTAAGAATGCCTGACTGCTAATCACACTTTTAAATTCTATGTTATCACTAAGGGGGTCATAACTTGGCTTTTCAATTCTGGCTTTATGTTTGTTAAATATATTATGAAATGGTGCAATATGTAATATGATGTTGTTCACTGAGGTTTTATTTTCCAAATTTTAAGACATGCCAAGAAACAGATAATTTTTCTTGATATAGAAAACCATGCTATTCAATAGGGTGTCCTAACCCATAACCTATTGACAACTAATTACCTAACTAACTATATATATATATATATATATATATATATATATATATATATATATATATATATATATATATATATATATATATATATATATATATGTGTGTATGTTTCATTCTGATTTATTTTGACAAATCTTTTTCTTTACACTCAAATTTCATAGCACCCCCTTGTGGCCCCCTGGGGATCCCTGGAGTCTAGTTTGGAAATCTCTGCTCTAAGCATTCACTGTTCACACTGTTCAGACTGTTTATTCCTATTTCTCACCCAGTCCTTCACAGTGGTGTCATAATTGCTTTTTATTATGGCCACGGAAGCTGTCTGAGATTTTACCTCAAAATTGGCTGCCATGGTGTTCCTTTCAAAGATAGAAATTTTCCACCGGCATCCTGGAATATGGCTTGAAAGGCTGATAAAATAACAGACGTGAAGAAAAAGTATTAAAACTGCATTAAGGCAAATCATATTTTTAATTTACTATTAACTCCCTGTTTTTAAACTATTATTAGTATGTTTACCATTCTGGTTCATTACTTAAATTCTTACTTAAAAAAAACAAATAAATCAAAAAAACACTGGCATCATGATAAACACAGATGTGCATGTATTACTTTCATTTAACTGATCTAAGTGGTCTCTAAAACCTTCAGATGTGAACAAAAGTGAGTGGGTTCAGTTGTTTATGTGTTAATTAGTCCATTCATTTCCACCCAGTTAGGCCTGTTTGTGATCATGAGAGGTGAACATTATCACATTAGGAGGGTACATATACTTTGATTTTGTATTGTCATCCATTTTTAAAATACATATTGACTCATAAAAAATCAACACATGCACATTTAGTGTTTTTTCTTGTTTGCAAAAATTATGCCTCATTAAGTTTATTGATTTGTTGATTTATTGCTTATCATTTATTGCGTCACCTTTTCTGTGCAGCTTCCAGTACATGTCCATTGTTGTTAGTGTGAGTGGTCTCTAGTCTATTACCTGTTTATCTAAAACTGAACCTTGGACTTACCCAAAGACCTTGGGTTACCCAAAACCTTGAACTGGAGCTGTGCTACAAGAACATTTGGTGTAGGCAGCAGCTGGTTATGTGTGAAAAACACTTGGTTCCTATAAACGTGTGTAGAGTTGGATAAAAGGCTTTTGAGAAAAAATATCTATATTATTAATGTGAAATCTTGGTTTTGTGAGATTAAGGTAAACATGTATTCTTCCACCTGCTGACTGCTGAAGCATAGCAACATCTGGAAGTGCCTGTGGAAGAACATGAATTTAATCGTAAATAAATGAAAAGGGGTTGGTTTGGAATAAAAGAAGCTCATAAAAAGTGAAAAAGAAAGCTTGGATTAAAATCAAAAGACTGAAATATATTGAAATGACATCCAAAGAAAAAAAGGGTTTTAGAGAGAGTGCAAACAGATTTTCTCAGCTCACTAATGGTAATCATCTTGAGAGACTTTTCACACAAGAAAAGTCCCCCAAGATGAGAGAACTTTAAAATTATTAAAAAATACTTCCGTTATTATATACCTTCATTTTTTTTACAACCAGCAGCAAAACAGCAACAAAAAGAAACCTTAGAAATTGAGTAATGGTAAAACATGAAACAGACCAAAGCTTGTAGACTACACTGTTATTGACTGATAATCTTCACCTCTAATGGTATGACTTAAGTGAATAAAAAGGTTCTATATTAGGCTTACATATTAGCACTGCGTGACCAATCAAAATAGAGGACTGGAAAAAGGCTGCAATAGTATAAAATTTGTCATCAGATATGTTAGTGAGGTTCTACTATCACATCACATTAGCAGTTATTTTCATCTAACAGTTATTTTAAAGTTCATGTTTATATTCTTGTGGGAGTGTATTAATGCTGTCTAGTGTAATTGTACAAGGGTGTGTGGTTCCCTTATCTGGGAATTTTTATTTATTTGAGGGCATGGTCTTAAAGTCAAAGGTCTGGTTCCAGCATCTGGGGATCTGGGAATATTATAGCTATTACACACAAATTGGTTGGTGTATTGTTAGTTATGGGAACTCAAATGGCAGCTCATAAATTCAGAACTTAATCCTAAAGTATATTATATTTGTATTTTAAAATAATTTCCCTTAGTGCAGCGAATTATAAAAAGGCAGCTGTAGAGTAAAGCTAGAAGAAAGTGCAAACACTCCAATCAGTCTGACATGGCAGCAGTGGCTCAGCCAATAGTGTAAGTTGGAGGCTAGGCTTTCTGTTTTTACAACCTGAAAGGCAGGAGGTATGAGAAACATGTTCGAAAACAGTCATTGCTTTCAAAATTCCTTTGGTAATGATAGTGGTGTGACAACTACACAAGTACTTGTAATTAAATTACATTTTAAAATAAATCTAATTCCTTGGTTTTAAAAAGTGTTTCAACAGCATCAAGTACTGATGAACACATTTAATTAGAATTATTGCCATGTATTACTATGACATTGTAAGGTTTTTGTTTTTCAAACACATTAAAATGCACAAATTTGAATCATTTCTTATTTACACGTAATGCAGGGATTTCCAAATTGTTTTGTCATCTTAACCTCTTTCACCTAACATTTATTTTAAGAACCTGGTTAATGGTCACATAACATGCACAAACCCCCTGCAGTCATGTTTTATGCATTTTATGTTAATAACAATGAATGGAATATATTGTCTTACTCTTTGTATTTTTATATCAAAATGGTACACAATTATATTATTAAAATCAATGTGATAAACGAATTAGGTAATCGAAAAAATATGTTTAATGTAAAAGATTACATAATTACCTACACTATTGTTATGTAATTCGAAGTCAATAACAGACTACATTTTGTAAATAATCTAGCAAGCTCTGGTAGCATGATAATTGGTCAGACAATTAGGAATTTAGTTGTGGTCAGTGTTGATAATATTTTTTTTTAATTCTGCTTTGATATGGGTTTCATCCTGTCATTTCTTTTCTTTTCTTTTGCCTTATGTCTATGTCTTAGTGTGGATACAATGGTATCATTATTAGGCCTATTGTTGTATGGTGTGTGAACTCTTGAGCTAGCCATCCCACTGACTGTACAAAAGAAAATAAGAAATACCTGTCTTCCAAGATGTCAGAACGAACACTCACAGGCCTTCAATTACAGTAAGAAAACCAACCACTAAGCTCCAAATTTCAAGCTCAGAGATCTATTTTTTCCAGTCACTATATCTTTCACGTCAAGTTGTTTTATAAAGCTCTGCCAGAGTTCAGATGTGCTGGCCACTGATAGATTGTTTGTACCCAAGCAATACTTCAGGGCGTCTGTGGTGGCACTCTACCATGAAACCCATACCAATTAAAACTTCCACTGAGAATTTGGTCTAAGAGCAAAAGTGCAGGAAATTCTTCTTTCCAAGTCATGGCTCTCGGGATGCTTCCCTCTGAGACTCTGAGGTAAAAATACAAGGTTTCTACTGACATTTGAAAGCTGACAATAACATAACATTTGCTCTAATTAAAGCAGGCATCTGTACAGGAACATTGTTTTCTCACGAGCATGCACTCATAAAATGACAAATTCCTTGATGACTTTATTTTCACCTGACATTAACGTGTGTGACCAGATTACTTTCCGATAACACTTAACCACATTAAATATCAGATGTGCATACATCCACATGCGTCCTGTTTAATAGCAGATCACTGAAACCACATTCAGAGATGGTCAGAGGTGGATTCTGAATCCATTAGCCGCATATATAGGTCTAATGAATATGACAGACTGAGTTGCAAATATTCTGTAATGCTCTACTTTTATATCCCAGTAAAATGGTGTAATGATTAATGTTGTAACTCTGATATTAGAACGTGTTGCAAAAGCTCTTTTAGTCTAACCAAGCTATGAGTTCCAAATCATCCTTTAATGTGAGAATCCAAAGCAGGATGAATGCAACAGACTATATGTAGTGTCTTATTTTTAGCTGTCCAACAAATGGAAAATATCTAAAATTATCCTCCAGTGTTTTTCGAAATCACAATTACTATAGAATATGTATTTGATGTAGCATGTAAGTGTAATGTGTAAATGCTATACAGTTAAAGAATATACTGTTTGAATATGAAACACATTTTAATTGCAAGTTTAAAGAAGCATGTCGGTAATAGTCACAAGTGCTTAACACGTAAATTTAATTTTAGAGGGACTGTGTATTTTCATGCTTGTTTTTATTTTTTTCCTTCTCAGAAATTGTTTTTTTTTTTGTTTTGGAGTTAAGCCCACATCTTTGTAGGCACAGAGGCCATATATCTGACTCTGTCTTTTCATACCATTGGGTGAAGCAGCCAAGGTTAAACCTTCATTGTGAACCCTGTCAGTCCTAAAAGTGATCTATGTGCTTTCCCATGTATGTACGTGAAGATTGATTGCTGTGGGTTTATTCTAACTCTTAGAGCACTGTTACACATTGCATCAAAGTGTACCATCTCAACATGCAATAGACGCCATCTGTCAACACAAGAGAATGAGACAATTTTCAGGAACGAAGGCTTTATTTTTAAAGCCTGGGCAAAGCTATAACATTAAGTTGTTCTTTTATGTTCCTGATTGCCTTGAAAGCACTGCCCTTTGCTTTTTGCCTTTTAGCAAGAAGGTCATTTTGTTGGATTATAGATACATTTTTCAGTTTTTCCAGCATTATTTTGGCCTAAAAGCATCAGCTCTTGTTATAAGGTACATAAACACACATTTATTCACTATTTCTGGGTGCCATTATGTGGTGAGAGACAGAAAACAAAAAAGCCTGTGCCTAGCTCTATTAAACTTAAAAATGCAGCTACAAGCTACCATGGCCCTTGATTGTGAGCACAACCGTATCCTTTTAAGGGTGTTCAAAAGAAACCACAAAGTGGAAATATATCCAGTGGACTAAAGTGATCCGAGGTGAACTTCTCTGAATACAAAGTAAACTTCACACTTTTATGTGATTACTTCACAGAAACCATTTGAACCCATGAGAAGAACTCTGTGCAAGGCATGTCACGCTCACATATGTATCAGCACGAAGATGCATCAGCATTTACACCGAATCCATTAATACAGCATGTGTTAGGAGTTGTGTTACCTTCTGTGCTGCCCAATTTTCATTTAATCTTTGGCCCAGAGGAAATGTGTAAAATCCTTTCGTATGAGACAGTTTGTTTCATATAACTGATTTGCTCTGCTGCCTCTCTCATTATTCATAATGCTAATACAACAACATGAGACACTTCCAGGCCGTCCACCAGTCATCTGAATAGAATACATCTCTTTGCTCTTTTAATATGAACTCTCTTGGGTTTCAGATGGCTCTGTCATGCTTTTTTAAAGAGTAAATTACCAGAGAAGACTTTCGCTCTCTCTTCCTTTGCTCTAGTTAAGCCTAAAACCCCAATGATATGGAGAAGACAGTGAGCTGGCGAACAGGTAAAATACTCAAGTAAAGTGGACAGCCATCCAAAATGGAAATAAAAATAAAAAATAAGCTGGCTGTGCTGGCTTTCTTCTCACTATCACTTGCAGGTGTTTTTTCAAATGTTCTGAATTTTCTAGGAATTATAAGGCGGCTCTAGCTGATCAGATGCAGATGTGCGGATCATCAAGTAAATCCATTATACAATACCTGTTCCTCACTATTGGAGCTCTTAAAAATTACCACCCACCCACTTCATGTCCTCTCCATAATACACTTGGTCTCACTTTTAGGGCACTAGTGTGCAAGAAATGTCTTTTTAATAGTGAATTAATCTGAGTCCTGGCAGGAGTTTCTCTCATAGAGAACCAGCATGAGCTGATCTGAATATGTCCCTCTTGTTCTCTGGGCTCAGTTGGGACCTCCCTTTGGCCTCTGCTCGTCCAGCTTTAATGAGGCAGAGAACATTATCTGTCACTGTCCTTTATTCTAAACTGGCGAGCAGGCATGCTATGATTTGTTCACAGATTGAATTTCTAAAAATTCCCATTTCCCCAGGTGCATTCATTTCTTAGTGTTACCATTGATGATAAAAGTGTCTGCTAAAGTGGTGGTTCTCATTACATTGAGATGAAAATTCTTCACTAAATAGCTGCTGCATTTGTTGGTAATTTACTTGTCCACAGCAGGGCACATGATTCACACTGATTAATAATGGCAAATTTTAAGGCTGCTTAGATGTGGCATTTTATATTTGAGAGCTGGTATATTATGTATGCTACAATAAAAAGAAAAGTTATTACTCACTGAGTAAACGTAATATATGTAGCCATACACAACAGTCATGAGTTTCTTTTTCACAATTGTATCCAGGGGATATATAAAGGTCAACATAACAGAAATATTTTTAAATGTCAAACATAACTGAAGATTGCATATTAACTGGCCTTTCAGTAAATAAAACTTAATTGTAAGCTTAACCAGTTTCAGTTAATGCAGTAAATATGATTAATATAGTCCCACCATAAACTCAGTAAACTTTAGTAATACAGTATGTATATTTGGATACAATAAATTGAAACATTAAAATATTAAATAATATTTCCAATATTTATCCATAATTTGATAAAAGTGCAGCTTGACTGACAATTATGCACAATAAAAATAAAAATAGTTTGATTGTACATGCATAAATTAATTTATTTATGATGGTTTTGGTGTGTTAAAATGTGTGAATCAATGCAAAATCGGGCAAAAATAGCAAAAACTAAATGCATGGTAAAAAGTTAATAAGGCTTTCATCCTAGTGCAAGTTAAATGCAAATATACCCTGGTTATATTCAAGCAGCAGCATTTTTGATGTCGACTGTCTAGAGTTGATTCTTTTGAAATAGCAGCAGTTTCAAGGACATCTGCGTTTTGTGTAAAAAATAATATAGGTACAAAAGTGCTTGTTTATGGATTCTTTGTTCTCCTAATTTTTAGTTCATGTTCTTCATAAAGTTATCTAATGAAGCTTTTCACAAATTTTAATATAACAATGTGTATTGGAAACCCTGCAGATCTGAAACAGTGCCTGGGAAAGCTTTTTTGAATATGGTATATTAAATGCTGGTTTCTAGTAAAATTATGAATAAATCCATGCACGTTTAACCAATTATAACACTTATTATAACATCCCTCACTCACAACCTATTAAGAAAAAAAAAATCTTTTAAATATTTTTACGTTGTTTAGACCATTAAAAATAATGTGCAAAATTAAAAAGAAATTATATTTGATCCCATATACCATTTTTCTTTTTTCATTATATACAATGTATCTATAAACTAAATCAAATTTCATATTAATTTGTTTTTTGGGGCAACATAAAAAAAAATGAAAAATGAAAAAAGTAATAATGGCAGCAATAATTTACAAGATTTCCATAATAATATCTAATATTTCACAGAATACTGAAATATAATTTCTTTATTCATTTTTTTATGTCTCCCAAAATGCATAATAAACCTGCTTTTAGTCCCTGTGTCTTCATACGAGGAAATGTATGAAATCAACATGCTGTTTCGTAACAGAAAGTCACATTTCGATTTAAAGCCCTATACCATCTTCCTGAGTGGTTTATTTATAACACACAATTAAAAAATTAGACACATTTAAATGATAATTACAAAACAGTATCATATTTCCGTATCACTATATTAATTTCAGACATTTTTGAAGACCAAGGAGAGAGAGAGTGGTCATGATAAAACAAAAAAAGTATAGTCTCAGAGAAATTCACTAAAATATAACATTCTCATATGACGACGCAGGGTCTTAAGAGGAAAAAAGTGCACAGCTTAGTGATAGTCTTCTTGCAACATTTGAGACAAGTAATGCAATGAGCAGACTTGATTTCATTCATTTATTCATTCAGTGTCAGCTCTCTGGTGAAGGACACTGACTCTAAATGTTTTTTTCCAGAATAATAGGGTAAGAGCTTTACACGCTAAGAGTGTTTGTGAAATGATCTACCTTCTCTTTATATTATGTAAATAGTTGTCTTCAACAAATGTCATCACCCAAGAGCATCCTTGTTTCGTGCAAATACAACAGTTCAATCAGTAACTTCACATCTAATATAATCTATTATTTAATTGCGGCGTCAACGCTGATGTTAATCAAATGTACCTAACAATGTAACCCACTAAGGACTCATCAGTGGGATATTTTAAAAATTCAGCTGCAAGCCAAAGTCAGAGGAAAGGTGTCACCCATGGGGAAGACTGTGGCTGCGGTGTGCGGTATTCATTATCTAGCACAGGTCATCTGGTCACACTTCATTTTAGTGATTCTGTCTGCTCACAAGCGCATCAATCATTTAATCAGTCTCTTGCAATTTCATTATTCATCCATGACGGTGATGGAAGCTGGCACTTTGTAATCCACCCCCACACATGCATGTCCAAATATAAATCACGAACCATCCACTGTACAGACATCAAATAAATCTCTTCAGATGAGAGACATTTGACGGTGGAATAAAAAATGTAAAAATAAAGTATCAAAACATTATATACGTGGCTGTTTAATGCTTGAATCTGATTGGCTGAGGGTGTGCAGTTAATTTCAGGGAAATGCATGTATAAAGCAGATACAGGCCTCGACCGCATAACGTGACCATGTCACTTCAACAAATGATTTCAATTATTTCAAAGATCCTTACTTAACTTAAAACAGCAAAAGAACTAAAACCCATAATGACACTGACCATGCCATTAAATATACAGCAAAACATTTTTTGATGTACATTTTGACATATTACATGTTTTCCTTATAATGGAGCACATGGAAATGTACACGGGTGCAGGAATGTGTTGTCAACTTTACTTGTAAAATCTAAAATGCGCTGTTCATACAGGCAAAGGTTTCGTCTTTTTACGGTAAAACACCATTCACACACTGGTTTCAAATTATATCATATTGATATCATTCAATGGAAATGACCTCTAAACATCTGCGCCTCCCAGTATTGTGTTTGTAAACATGGAGGCTTATACGCGGTCATTGTTTTTGTTGATCTTTTCATTTTTGTGTCAAGTATCCACAATCGTTCTTATCACGACTTCAAACCGAACCGCACAGTGTGTATTCATCACCTCTGTCAGAATGTTATGACTGGCCCAAAGCTGTCAAAGTTTGAATTTCAAAGGTTGCAGATTGTCCCGGGGTAGACATCTTACGTCAGTGTGTTCTGAACTTGTACGTGCTTATACCGGTAATCTTCATTCTGCATTCTCACACAGCATCATTCTGGCAATTTACAGCTTCTAAAAATGACTTTTTGAGTGCTGAGTCTTCTCATGGGAAAACCTTTCTTTTTTTCAGCTTAAGCTGCTGCATTCTAAAACCTAATTTCAGGAACTGTTTTTCTCTTCTTACTATTTTTTTCTTAATTACTGGGACACAAATTTTACAGGCGGCTCAAAGTTGTACAGCTCATTTTAAATTGCAATTAGTGATCACTTTTCTAAGGACATTTGGATGAAACAGTTATTAAACTCTCTTCCTAAACAGAGCAGCCTTTTCTTGTTGGCTGAAATTAAAATAAACCAGTGCAGTGCAGATTAAGTGTAAATTGTTATTCAATACCATTCATGTAAAATGAGAATAATAAATAATTAAAAAGTAATTGGACAAAGAAATAGTGGCTATGTTAACGAAATGCCAAATGTGGACATATTTATACATACAGGGCACACTTAAAATGTGTGAATGTCATTGCGTTATATTACAAAACATTAAACTAGCAAAAAAAAAGTAAACAACAATATGGTTTGGTGGGCATTGCACGTGGTTTGATATTTGATGCATGCTGAATTTTGTGTATACAAAAAAATTTCAAATAATTTTTTCAAATAATTTGTTAGTGGACCACCTATGTGGTTTAACTTCTCTCAGATTTCTGAGATCTGCCACTGTGGAACACTAGTATGATAAATTTGAGCTAAGAGCCATGCTGTGTTATAGTGTCGTAGCCAGACAGTTTAATTTCCCTTATTTTATTCTTATTGAAGTCATATAATAACTTATAATAATGAGCTCATTTACCATACGTCCTTGGAGAGGGCTAAAGCGTCTACTCACTGCTAAGTGATCTGACAACAGACAGAAAAGGAATGTGCACCTGGTAGAACACTTCGTTTCACTTCAGCATGTTGTGTTAGAAACCCTGGACATGGGTAGAAATGTGCATGTTGTGTACATGTCAGATACTACAGACTCTCATCAGCTGATCACCTGATACAGACTATTTACTGAAATAGTAAAAGGTCATTTTAAATTATTCATGCATAACTTAATTAATATGCACGAGAGAAACCACTGTCTCCAAGTCCATAGTTACGTGTGAAGCCTGTGAGGAGATCAGCAAATGATTGTACATTTATTTGACAAATTATACTCAATTCAGAACATTCTGAAAAGTGGCGAAGAACAGATTTAATACATAACTGCACTTTTATGTCCTAAGTAGATAATATACATTATACTTCCTGCAGCAAAATAACAAATAGCTCTTGGCCAACAATAATCAAGCACAGATATATATATATATGTGTATACTGTATGTATGTGTACTGTGTAATGGTTATTAAGCTAAAACTTGGTTAATACTGTATGTATATAAAAATTCTGCACGTTTACTGAAAAATCTTATTCGTATGCTTCTTTCTTCTTATTTTTGTGCTGTTTGGTGGCTCTTTTGGTGGCTGATGCATTTCACAGGTGACTTAACCTTATCTTAATTGGAAAACGATAGCTTCAGATTTGAAAAGTAAAGCTTCCTCACAGGTTGCACAGAGTTTATACAATGATTTTTTTCTTCTTCTAAGAAAATGATATGACTAATTGCATTTTACATCAGCATTGGAAAATCTAATTGGCATAGTCAATACTACACCTGAAAACATCTTAACGACCCTGGAAACATAGATTGCTAGAATTACACTCATATTTCAGTGTTATTAATATGATACCCATTTCAGATTCTTTAAAAAAAATATGAGATGGAAGCATGATTCATTGTTGACAGGCATAGTGTGTGTTATATAGTAATTACATTCAGGCTTAATTAGAAATTGAGCATTTAAATATATACAATTTACCGTACTGATAAATGTATTAATAGTATTAGAAACACTCTTTTTTTGAAAATCGATAATGATAGTGTTAATAAACCACTACCTAGGTTGTTTTTAACATTTTGGATTTTTGGCCATGCGTGTTTTTCAATTTGAATCATCTGTGCAAAAACGAGTCTTTAATACAAAAACTGGCACTCAACATTTATTCAGACATAACATAGTAATTAATGAAAGGGCTGCTAATATTACTGTAAATCACATTAGTGGATAAAACTGCAATATTTTCATTTTTGCTGTCCATTGACTTTTAAATCAAACAAACCTCTTCAAGCTTCAGATCACAACATCTGCTGAAACATCTGGCTCATTAAGTCCCCTGTGTAATCTGAATGGCAGTTCATTACAGCAATAACATTTCCAAAACAAAAGCTTTTAATTCGGCTTTGCCATTTCAAGGCATGGATATCTTTTGTACTTTAATGACATCAAACTACTGCTGCAGCATAACTGAATTACATTTCAGTATGTTCAAAGACCTAACAGTCAATTACCGTCTTCACTAAACAACTTTGCTTTACCACAAAAAAAAGTTAATGTAAAATCAGCAATGAACAAAACAGTTGTAGTTTCAAGTACTGCCGCTGTTTACTGAACATGTTTATTGAGTGCATGTAAGGTACATTGCTCAGCAAGCATCATTTGGGTCTTTTAAATAATCTACAGTGGGAAATTATGCAATTGCACATAGACTAAATAGTGAAAAATGTGAAAAAACAGCATCAACACATCACAATAGCAAAAAAAAAAAAACACATTGTCAAAATATCTGTGTAGGCCTCAACCAAACCGCTTCAAAAAATCACATTGTTTTTACATTCATGCTTTGCATTTTTAATTGCCTCTGCTTGTTTTTTTTTTGCACACCAAATAATTTTCTGAAAACATGTCCATTACAAAGTTTATATTAGAAATAAATTACCTTGTCACACAGCAGTCAAAAAAGTGTACTGTTTTAGTCATTTGGAACCAACTTATTCTCCCTTGAGGTACAAAATGCAACCTTGGAGCTATGAATTCACTTGCTCTGTGGAAAGCATCTCCCTCTGATTTATGTGTGTCATGTTGCAATAGGTAAAAAAACTTTTTCTTCATATACATATTTTATATTTCATATAATACACATTTTACTACTTCACCTGATCTTTGATTGCCATTAGCTTTTGTTTAAACAAATATATAGGTACAATTTTAAATAACATATAGCTGTAATATTTACAACAAGCAATCTGCCCTTAAAAAAAATTATATAAAATTCAGCACAGACATTAGGTACATGGTAACACTTTATAAAAATCTGTCAGCGTTAGTTAATACATTGATATTATGAGCAAATAATGAACAATATTTTTACAGCATTTATTAATATAGTTTAATTCTAACGTGTTAAATGCATTATGTTTATCATTAGTTTAGTTAATGCAATGTGAATTGTGAAATACTTTTAACAAATTGACTCTTATTATAATGTGTTACCAAGTATATTTCAGCTCTCTGTACAAAAACAAAATAGGCATTCCTTAGATTCAGCAAACCAAAGCAACATACAGACTGGGCAGTACTTTCCTGTTTATCTTTTGTGTAAAACAAATACAGAGTCCAACAATAATAAGCGCCATTTTACCATTGTGCATTAAGATAAATAAGCTGTTCCTTTGGAGTCATAAAGTTGAAGTTTCCAAGTTGGTCGGTTTCACTTTTCGATGTTCTTTTCTGTATCTGAACGGACCTTCCATATGGAAGGGTACTGACTTGCCAGTAAGGAAAGTATAAATGTCCAACTCATTAGAAGTCAAAGCCAAGCATCCTCTGCATTGTTGTACGGAAGAAACAGCTCTCAGGTCACTCTGAGGTCAACATAAAAACCTCCAGTCTTGTCGGCCTCACCGAAATAGGATGGAGGAGACAGAATCCCCACTGATCAGAGAGAATCCATCTGACAGGCGCGGGGAATGGAATACAGCGTTCTGAAAAATAAAAGGGTACTCGGAAGTCCTTTCCACAGTGTTCTGGAAGCCTTTCTATGGCCGCATTATCACTTAGTACCCTACAATGAAGATCATCAAATCATCAAAGGCAAATCAAATAGAACAGCTTCATGTCAAACTCAACCCATGAGATCAAATAGAGCAAGACTCTTTCATAAGTATGAGAGAAACAGATTTCGTACTAGGAAATACGCCTTCTTTTTGATGTCATCTTTTGTTGGAATAATGTTCAGAAGGATTCTGATAGCTATTATTGCAGTTATTTGAAAGAAACTACTCTCATCAGATTTGAGTGGCTTGGAAAAGGGGGAGATGAAAGTTGTCAAATTTGTCTCTTGGTTATCGCCCTGCTTTGAAACTTGGTCCTTGATGACAAGGTTTGATGGATGAGCCAAAAAAATAGGTATCAGTGATAATAACCCAGAGTTTGAGAAAACTGATGAACTGGGAATTGTTTTTTCCCTCTTATTAGTCATTCAATATTGAAAACAATCAACAGGTGAGATGATGGTGACTCCAAACCCACATTGGCCTCTTCACGTGGGGATACTCCTCATGCCGTGGCTGGCTTTTCTTCTCTTGCCCGCTGTACTCCTCTTTTGCTCTCCCTCTTCTGTTTGGAGGAAAGAGATACCAGCCATCTTGGCTCCTGTCTTGCCCCAGACAGTCGTCTATCCCTGTAATGGCAGCAAAACAACCAGTTAAACTATGTGGAGGTGATTTGGCATATAAACATACACTTCGTCTGTCGGTTCGTGCTAACCCAGACCGCTCTCCCATATGGTCAGGTTTTGAACAGAAGGGAGAGAGAACAGTATGTGATTGAGCAAACTCTTCACTCTGTGTGGAACTGATTAAATAGTGCACAGAGGCCAAGACTCCTGCTTTATCTAGCTTTCCTATATTACCTATTACGGTAGTGCTCGATTACTAGAATGCACTGCCTACAGGTTGGGATCCATAAAAAAAAAATTATTGCGGTTTATAGATTCTGGCCTCCTGTACAATAGAATAGGCTATCATTTGCTTCACTTTAAACTATAATGGTGTTTCTCAATCTGCAAAATGTTTAAAAATAATTGCATTGCAAACAGTATTATTTACTTGTCAAGAGTGAACATTTTAAATGTTTTTTATTCAAATTATTCCTTCCAAAACATTTATTTTGCTCTCCAGAAGCATTTAGATGACATTTGTAGTTTGTGGGTTTTCTCTTAAAAATAACTAATAAAATCTAGAAGTAGTTGTAAAAATAAGCACCGAAAACGATAATATTCCAGTTCTTTGGTGTTCATATTGTCCCCTCACAAGTCATAACCTACCACATTCGGTCCAGTCCCACAGCTTTGCATATGAATCTGAGAATAGCGTGGAATCAAACTCCTACGTGTCATGACCGCAGGCATGTCTTATTGCCCAGGAAGGTGCTGACACACACAACAGCTGGTGCATTTTAGGTCTTGTCATGACAAGAGTCAAAATCTGCCACAACCCTTGAAGCTATCTGAAGGTGACATATAGGCCTCTGCTTTAAATAGCAGAGTAATAATAGAATGATCTATTTGGCTGCTTCAAAGGTTTGCTGACCTAGTGAAATGGTTCTGTGTATTTGAGTGTCACTTATACAGTTAACTGTGTGTTCAGTCATGAAGGTCATTTGAGCGATATATTTTTTGTCATGAACATACATATTGATTTTAGCACTTTTAACAATTAATCCTGGTTTTCAAATCTGACTTTGCAGATTGAAGTTGTACTAAGTGATCCTGTTTGTATCACACTGCGTTTAGAGGTTTGATACAGACGTTCCTTCTGCAAGTTGCAATGATACACCAGTAGGTGGCGACAATATAATTTTTTTTGTGTGTCTAATTCAACTGATTTGTTCAAAAATGCTGATTCAACTGGGAATGAAACTTGTGATGACCACTGAGATACTAAATCATTCAATAGAACATATGTTTAAAATACAGATTCAATTCAGTACAAAACATTGAATGGCTTTATTAGTGAGTTTTTTAAGTCATTCAGGCAATCAATTCAAAAAGAGATTAATTTAGCAGCAAAATATGAGCTTTATTAACGAGTCAATTAATCTTTCACTCAAACTGTTCACTTAAAGCAATTCATTCAGGAAAAAAATGGTTCACTGGTTAATGCGTGAGTGATTGAATCATTTATATAACCTATTTGTTCAAACACTGTGTCCAAAATCACATATTTTCAGAGTAGAAAGCCATACTTATTTTGAAGCTGTTCTTTTTTAGCGACTGTTCAAAAGTAATTTCTCTGTATAGCATGAATGTAATCCAGATTTAATACGTTCATCACTGTCATGTGACCTACAAGCTTCATTTGTGTCACCTCACTGCCATTCACAAATCCTGTTCCTTAGTACAGATAGTACATTGTCCATCAGATGCACAAGTCACAGTCTCACAAGAAATATCTGTTTTATGAATACTCTGAATTGGGGCAGACTACTCTTTTCACCTACTGTAATGTACAGCAACTAATTCATTCAGAAAGGAACAGCACTATTGTGTGTGTTACTCAGATTCACAACAGTCGATTTTCCATTGGATTCGTGTGAAAGTGTTTTCATTACTGAGCCTAGAAAAAAAAGAGAAAATATTGGGCCTAAAATGTAATTATCCCTAATTATCAACTTATTTTTTTATGGAGCTGCTGCAAATATTGGCATCTCTGTGAACATCAGCACTCGAACGTGTAAAAAAAAAAGAAAAGAAAATGACAACACAGCAGATGGTTGCGAACACATTAATCACAACAAGTAAATGAAGTAAATGATTCTATCCCTAAATCATCCCTAAAAGTATGTGGCTATATGTGCAGCTGTCAGGCCAGGCAGGCTATTACTCGGGGCAATGAGAGAATCACCAAGGCCCTCATCCGAGGAATTATCACAGTGGGATTTCAGCAAGGTGACATCTGCCGGACAGACCAGCTGAGCGCAAGCCTACTGATCACAGATTAGCACACAGATTGTTTACACTGCAATCGATCTCCGACTGTTTGAATTCCATTAGCTGTGCACCGGGCTTCCCAAAAATCTCTGAGGTCCCACCAACCAAAATTACGGCTGGTCCAAAACACGAAATATTTTGCCCTTAACACCTATGATAAATTGCACACTAACAATAATAAATCTGACGCTAAGAATTCTGTGCATATTTCTGGTCGAATTCATTCAGCAGACATGTTCTCCATTAGTTTTGTTTAGACTTTCCAAAATAGACTTCTCTCCTGATGTGCGCAATAAGCGATTGTTCTCCAGAAAAGGCAAGAACAGGAAGACAACATCATTATATGCCAGCAGTCTTTAGAAATGAGCCCAAAATAAATGAAGCTTGTGCTCATTATGAACAAAATGACTTTGCATCAGGGCCAGAAGATCAGGGGCTGTGCAGCCAGGCAAAGCAGCCCACAATCGTCTTACTGTGATTACTAGGAAATAGAGAAGAAATGTCATCACTGGGTGAAAGAAAGAGAGGGAAATCCAATAAATTAGATTTAGTCAAGCACCAAGCATAATCTGGCCTGTTAGCACCTAGCATTGTATGAGTGATGCCCTGAATTCTGAGTACGTTCTGCTTGGACAAAATGGAACTCCTTTAGGGCAGTTGTAATTTTGTACGGTCCTTTCACCAAACTCGAAGTCAATCCAGTCAGTAGTGAAAATACGATGCAGAAAGAAAACGCTTTTGACGATCTCTACTTGCATGAGCACAGCTGACACACCACTCTGCATCTGTTCTTGGGCTTTGGTTAATTCAGTGATTATGTTTTAGGAGTGGTTGTAATATACAGGATTTCTACTGAGCTCACTCCAAGTTTAAGATGGCCCCCCCCTCAAAGAATTCAAAACCTATGTTTGCTGGTAAATTTCCAACTCTGTACTGATTATACATCACAGTACCCTTTGTTTTTCTTACTTGTATGCCTAATTATTTATAATGCATGTTTTACCCAATGTCAATTATTATATATTTGCATTCTGGCCAGTTTGCCTTGTTTTAAAGATCTATGAAGATGAGAGATCCCTATTATGATTTAGATCACCCAACTCTTTAGGGGTTTAAACCGCCTTTGAACTTCTTTCATCACCAAAAAAGTTGTAAAGAAATGAAAAGTACTTTTGAAATTGGTTTAAAATCATGTAATTCCACATTGGAATTGAATCATATAAGAACCGGATAAAAGCCGTTTCATTTTACTTGCAAGGGGTTTAAGGGTATTTTTCAAATGACCCAGAATGCTCCCTGCTCCTCTTCATGCTTTGTACATATTTGTACATATTTATGTCATGAACAGTAATATTTGTAACACATATTTAAATTCGAAAACAAAAAAAAAGAGAAAGAAAAAGAAAGAAAATTTATGTTTCAGGAAGAGTCTTTTCTGGATAATTTTTTCAAACAATGGTGTTAGACACTTTTTCTGTTTTCTCTCTTCTTGCCTGAAGGATAAGCCTGTTTGATTTATCTCTCATTTAACCCTTGTATTATGTTCTGGGTTATTGATTTTCGAGTTGTCAGGAATACCAGTTAATCTGTGATTCTATTCTTGATATTTTGTGACTTTTTCTCATTCAGAGACATGAGCATGCACGTAAGTTGAAGATAAAATTAAATATTTGATGTGCTTTAAAGTGCACACAAATAATTGGATGTTCCAGGTCAATTTGACCCACATTTTTTGTTTGGTTCAAGGCAACTGGAAAGAGAAATAATTAGCCTTTTCTCATTATTTTCAATGATAAAAAAAAACATTCAGACTGGTAAAATTGAGCTATTATATTCAATGTATATGAAATGCTTTATAACTTATCTTTTTATTCCAGAAATTGCGTAACTTTTTCTAATTTAGGGCCATGAACATGCATGCAAAGTCAGGATACACTGATGTGTTTTAAAGTGCTTTAGTCTTGATGATTAAAAAAAGACTGAAATGGTAAATTTTCAATGTATATGAAATACTATTTAATCTTTTTCTTTAGGGCCATGTCTAAATAGGTTGTGTTACAAATTTAAAGTTTTAGAGTTCATTATGATTAGAGTATGGTTTAACTGTAATAATTTAAGTATAATATTAAACTTCTACCAGAGGGATGGTAACAAGGGGTTAAAAATGTGGTTAAACAATTTTTTTTTAATTATAGTTTTTACATTTTAATTGGTTGCACTGTGTGACGTATACTGATATTACATTTTTTTCTGTTTATAATTGATTCCTTCCTGTTTTTAATAATGTCAAATTTAGGGAATTTAGGGACTGAAGGTTTGCACCCAGAAATCGAACAAAATACAAGGGTTAACTATTTAGAATTGAAGAGAACTAGAATAGGAATCTGTGAAAAATAACAGGGAAAAAATGCATAAAAAGTATTGTTTTTGTGGTCTGACTGATGGTCTAATGTATTGCATTAGTACATTTTTCGTGTTGTTTCTGATTAAATCAAGCTGTTGGAATATAGCATTTGGCTGGCAGTGAAAAACCATAATGCAGTACATTGTGATGTGGTCTGCAGAATGACCTGAAAAGCTTTGTAAATCAGTGAGATGCCGACAGAGAGAGACAGGCTAGAAACTGAGGGCAAGGCAAACAGCCAGTGACCACATAAGCAACAATCGAATGTCAACAGGTGCCATGATTCGCTCTCTCTTTCTCGTTCTCTTTATCAGCTGTGTTCCATCTATCGTTTGCTGGGCAAAGTAATTCTGGCCAGTACACCCCTGCAGCATGCCAGCTGAATCGTATTGCCAAAGCTTCCTCATCATGCAGCTTTCATTTGCAGGTTAGCAGGGAGGGACTGTGTATAATGCGAAACCCTATTAAGGAGGATTTCTAAATCAAGTCCTTGTGTTATGTGTGAAAGGATTTATGAATAGTTGCTGCCATTATTATGAGTATTATGATACGGGTTAGCAGAACCTGATTTTGCTGAGTGTGACATGTTCCTGGATCAACATCTTTGTTGACTCTGGAACATCAATGTGATTAGCCAATCAGATCTGAAGAACCAGTTTATAGTTTTTGTGAAGTTTAGGCTTAGAAACGGCATGTGGGTGAAGTGTTCACAGAACCGGGTTTCCAGCATCACCTCTGTCCCATTCTCATTTCAGTTAATCCCAGCGGATTTCAACCCCTGTGCTTATCAGTGTACCGCAGGACACTTCTCCACTACATCATCCTGTGTCTTTGGGTTTCAGGGCTGAACAGCACCGTGTGATTATGTGTGTTGAGACCCCAGTGGGATTACCTTGCTTAGTGACAATGTGTTTCAGTCACATTTTGTTTTCCAGTTACCATATAAACATGACATATCACAAGAGGGCTTTCGCCCTGACAGCTTGAGATATGTATAAATGGAAGTCAGCTCCAAGTGAATAGGGCAGCTCCAGCTACAGAAGGTCCATACCTAACTACCACTTCAAATGAGCACTTGAGGGTCAAAAGCAGTTTCGCCAGATGATGTAGGATATCGGTGAAACGTGACTATAACCCTATGTCATCCGCCCAGAATGGTTTTTCAGAAATCAGAAAAAGAAGTGAGAGAACAGTGAACATTTGAAATATAAAAAATTTCTTATGGTTTCGCTACAGGAGGCCTTTATTCACACCCAGGAATCATATGAAACATGCCTTATTATGGATGCTCACACTTTATTTGATGACTTGTGGACTGTTGAAGAAAAACACCTTCCCACTGCAACACTTGGAATAGCCAGGACAGTTTTTAATATACCTAGGACTGGGTTTGTCTGAAAGAAGAAAGTCATATATACTTAGGATGGCTTGAGGGTGAGTAAAAATGTAAATATTTGGGTAAACTTACCATTTAATGGGTCCTTAAAAATAATATTGGCTGAAACTGATAAAAAACACAACTGAGAATTATTGATCCCGCTTTTTTAAGGTGCTCACATCTAATTCAAAAAGAATTATGTGATCGGTCATGAGACACACAAGAGCCAATTGCATTTCACAACCAAGGCTGATGCAGCAAACAGGAAGAGCTTTAAGGTGGACGAAGATGATAATCACATCTATTCCTCTCAAAAATTTGAAATATTAATATTTTTTTTAATAAATGATGATGGTCGTTGAATCTGGCTGTTTTATTATAAAGCTTGTGTTTTATTGACAAATGGTAGGTTTAGGGGCATGGATTGGGTTATGTGGTCATAAACATGTAAATAATGTAATATAAATAAAACAGTTTACAATGTTTACAATGAAAAATCACACCACAACATATCTGCAATAATGGCAATATCATTACCCAATATATAATTTAATCATCAAAATAACATTTCGAGTATCTCTCGTCAGCATATTAAGGCCAAGGGATTCTTATTTAAAGCAACAAAGGACCTGCATGTCAAAAATTACGCTAAAGTGGTACCCTGTGCATCAAAAAATGAGGCCAAGGGTCCTGACCAAGCGGCAATATTGTAAATTTTTCATGTTTGTTAAAAAAATAAAAGAACAATATGAATGACCAGATGGTGAGGGATGCAAGACTACCTTCCAGAATGTTTTATAATTTATTTTTTAAAACAAGCAGAATGCTTTTCAAGGACATTCTTGACAGTTTTTTTCTTAATGGAAAAGAAAAGGTCCTTCAAGGTTCTTTTTGATACACCTCATGAATGGATAATGTCAAGCTCTGGAATGGGTGTCTCAGCGGAAGTCCTGATCATGGCTGCTTCAGTGTTTTATATGAGCAGCAGCTAAAGCAGCGGGTGTATGTATACCAGTGCCACCGTGTTCTCTATTTAAGTAAACCCTGCAGTGAAGTCTCTGTCGCTGAGATCAGAGGAAGTTTTTTTTTTCCCTCAGTTTCCATTTCCTTAGTTATTATGGAGGCGAAACACAAAAACACTAGCTCTTTGTTGTTTAAAAGAAAAAAACAACAACTGAATTTCATGAAAGATTTTGGCTTAGAAGTGTTTGTGTTTTTCAGACTGGTGATGTATGAAGTGTGAAGATGTTCTTCTCTATGTTTCAAATGGATGGTCCATCATGCATCAAACAAATGAACCTGGGGCACTAATGTCTGATCCTTGTTTCTTCCCCTTTGTGACTCATGTCCTCAATTAGGTCCATTTGTAGAACTGTACAGTTCACACATTCACATACTAGATAGCATGGGTTTCACTTTATTTTGATGGTCTCTTATGAACATTCTGTTGACAATAATAACCTACCTGTCAACTAACTTTCATTAAAGTGTTAATAGAGTATTAGTAGACTGGTTAGGGTTAGAATAAGTTGACATGTTCTTGAAAAGTTACGTATAGTCAGTAGAATGTCTGTTAGAAGATCATCACAATAAAGAGTTAATAATCAAAAAGTCTACTTATACTGCTTATATGAAAGTTAGTTAACATGTAGGTGCAAATACTTATTGTCAACAGAATGTTCATAAGGCACCATCAAAATAAAGTGTTACCAAAAATGCTGTATTCACATTAAACACTCATTCTGTAATGGACCAGCAGGATATTGCACACCTTTTCAGAGGTAATTAGAATCATCAGCTGACATTTATCTGCAGGGCTTTTAATTTAATGGACATTATCTTTTACAGACCTTAATGAATTAAAGATGCGTATGAAGAAATACTAATCACATATCATCCAAAGAGTCAGAGGTAGCTGAATGGTGAAGTATCACTGTGAGGTTGAGATGACACATAGAATACATTGAGTTTTTAGCTTTGCTCAGTCACAGCGGGACCCTTGAGCGAGGGTCTCCTCCTCACATTGCTCCAGTGAGACTGCCGTGGCAATTAGTCTGCTGTAAGGCAGGTCTCGAGTAACTGTGCACACTACATATTTGTCAATGACAATTTACTCTGAGGAGAAATGCCAGCTGACAGGGATACCCCTTATCTCATACTTCATCCGAAATATTGAGCTCATGCGTTTATTCTGAGCAAAACCTAAACATCCTGTATACCTTTGGCTGTTGTTGAGAACTGTATTTTAAATGTTTGGAATCACAAGTAAAAAAAAAAAGAAAAGAAAATAATAAAAGAAAATAAAAGAATTCTTTGGAATCCATTTGCAGAACCACAGGACAGACTGCGTCTAGACTCACTAAGCCAGTTTTTGGCTTATCTGAGCAAGCAATTGAGCCAAAAGCAGTTATGTGCTCTAGTAATTGCTATTTATGTGATTTGTGCATATTGTTTTGGTGAGGAAGTTTGGTATAAATTTGACAAAAAGTCTTTAAAATTGATAAGTAAAATTTGTGATTATAGTGTTTTTTTCAGCCAATATTTACAGTAATTTTTTTTTCATAAAATTGTTATAACACAACATGTTTTTTTTTATAATTGTGCTTTTTTAATCAATAACAAGAATACATTACATTGTAATGTCTTTACTTTTGACTAATTTTATACTTTAAATACTGTTCTTTTCAACTTTTAGTTCATAAAAGAATCCTGAAAAAAATTACAGAACTATTAGACAGCCGATTTCAACACTGATAATAATAATAATAATAATAAGAAGAAGAAGAAGAAGAAGAAGAAGAAATTTTTTTTGATCACCAAATTAAATATTGCATATTAAAACGATTAAAAGATCAAGTGACACTGAAGTCTGACACTGAAGACTACTGAAAATGCACCTTTTTTTTTCGCAGGAAAACATTTTTTTTTTATATATTAAAACAGAAAACAGTTCTTTGAAATGTTAATGGTATTTTACAATATGTTATTACTTCCAATAAGTCCTTGGAGAACATAAAAGACTTACATCATTACATCTTAGATCATTATTAGGCTACAAAAACATTTGTAATAATACCCCAGCATGAATCTTCCTAGCTCATACTTCACTAAAACTGCATAACACTGTGGTGTATAGCACTTACTATTCACTTAATACTTAAATCACATAGTTGTCAGGTTTCTTTCATGTTACCAACACATTTATCCCACACATATACTATTATTTGTCTTAAAGGAGCCATAGTAAGGAATAAATCGTGTTTGCATGCTGACATTGAATATAAATTTCCCAAACTCATCAAAATTCAAGGTTTTAGCTCCTGAGATCTCAGGGTCCCGTATTTGTATTATTTCTGGTTCTGATTCTGCCTGACAGGAGCAGTAAAACTAAAAACACTGCGGCACACTTGCATTACTTACGTGCCACCCTTCAATAAGCAGGATGATGCCACATACGGACCCATGCAAAACAAAGACAGGGTTCAGTAACAGCGGAAAATAATATACGACTGTATTTCAGAAAAAAAGACCCTTGGAGAAAACTCAGAACACATGAGGAGCCCGAACCTTATAATTAAATACTGTTTGTCTTTTGTCCAGGATCTACGATCGAATCACAAGTGGAAATAATTAAATCTCCAAGCAGCTTTACAGATGTCTTTCTAACTAATCTCAGGTTGCTTACTCCAGTGTCGCACACATGTAGCCACGAAGAACAACATGTTCACTTTTAGGAGAAACATTAACGTCATTAAGTTGTCATGTTCTAGGTGTCCTCCTTTTAAACTAATGCTTACCATAAATAGCCATTGCTCTGAAATCTTTTTTTTCCATTAGTGACTTCTCCATGGCATAGAAGTGCAGAGATAGGACGGGTGCTAATTGGAACACATGATCTTAAAGGCCACAGGTGATTTATTCAGTGGTCAGGGCTTTTAATGCTTAAAGGAGATAAGGGATAGAAGCGTACCTCCATCATGAGAAGTTTCTGGCAAACAGCTTGGCATATTTATGTTTGCTAACTGACCCATATCAAATAAAATCTTAATTAGTTCAAGAGGAAAAGTAAACTTTCATCTGTGTCATTAAAATAATTCCAGCCCAGGTTTATACTCGCAAACATAACGGTTTATTCACACCACAGGTGCTCTGAATAATTACCAAGGATGCAGGAAATAACAGGCAGTATCTCAGCATCACAGAAAGAGCACATCTGTGATTAACATTGCAGAACCAGTGAAGAAAAAGACTAATTGAAGAGCAGCCAGTCCAACAGTCATTTATTAGTGACGTTGGATAAGATAAACCATGTGTGGACCTTGATGTTCACGCATTTTTTTAAATGCACTTCTTTTAACTTTTTATAACTGGAACATTAGATGTATCATTTCAGCCTGTGAATGATGCCATTATGTTCTTCACAACTAAACTACATCATATTTGTCAACAGTCAACTGTATGAAATGAGATGACTCATCCGACAACCCTCATTTTTGTGATTTTTGGCATTAATAAAAAGTTTAAATAACAATTTTGACCCATACAATGTATTGTTGGCTATTGCTATTTTGTGGTCCAGGGTCACATGTGGACAAAAACCACTGAAACATTCTTCATATTATGTTCTGTAGGTAAACAAACAACATACAGGTTTGTATTAATTTGAATTTGAATTAATTGGACTTCAAATGCCATCCTAAGCCCTTGCACCCTACACAGTTGACATTTTAGTGATACAATGATGCATAAACTGTCAGATAGCAGTCCAATTTGTTGTCAACATCACTGCATGCTTGGTTGAAGTGTGTATCAAGGGCATATAGCAGTTACAAGGGCAGCTGCTATGAGCATTCTTCCGAAACGTAAGATGACAAATGGGACAACGTACAGTGCCTTGGATTCCAAGGACAAACACACATGGGCATTTTAAGACTGCGAGTACATGTCAAGTGTGCCATTTGGGACATGGCCACTGTCATGCTGTTATTTTGCCAGGCAAGTCACTGAAATACATTTATATTATATTAGAATGTAAACTAAGACTAAAAGCATAAGACTGTGTTATTTAATGCCACTTAGTTTGTTTCACACAGGAATTGGCTGGCTGACGTCTTCCGTTGGAGTCCAGGAAAGATCCAATTAGGAAAATTCAGGCACAATTTCAACCTTCAACTCCTGTGAACATATTTTAATAAGCTTTGCATCTGCCAGACACCCACTGGTACTCACACATGGTGCTGTTTTGTTAACTAGTAAAAGATCATATAGTGTTTGTGCTTGCCTTTGTATTTACATGTTTTAAGTTTAGGGTTAATCTTCAATCATCATCTTCCTGGGATTTAGGATGTGTGCCAAGTTTCTTGAGCAATCTAACATAGGCCTACTGCACTTCATAATATTACACATTCCTGATCCTTGGACAGCTTACATGCTGTCTAGTGTATGACAGCTAGTCTGAGCCATCACTGTTTTAGGCTTTTACCCAAATTATTGTGAAAGACATGACCCAAAATAGTTTTCACACAGCTAAATCCAGATGTTTTATAGACATGTTTTCTAGACATCTCCTATTCTACTTGTTCTCATGGCATTAACATACCTTGGTGTATTTTTTAGCGAGCCACAAAATACGTACAAATTTGGACATCAGTGCAGTTTCCAAAAGAAATGAGCAGTAGAGGCAGTAAAACTCTGGCACCTTTTATTCCTTTTTACACAAAATGACAGAGTTTCGATTAATAAAGCTTAATTTTCGCACAGTTACTTGAAAAATAGTGTCCGGATATTTGAATTCTGAACCATTGCAATATGTAGCTAACTAAAAACGATATAATAAAAACACAGCAATATGTACTTATATCAACATAATAAAAAACGTTCCAGGGTCACATATTATACCTGTGTTTTAGCGCCACTTGGTGGAAAACTTGGTGTTTTTTTTTTAAATGTGGTGAAACACGCAAGGTGAAAATGTGTTGCACAAAATGTGCACAGACGTACATTTTTTTATGATCCAGGTTGTCCCTGGCCTATTGCATATCAGTCATTTCTGAATAACATACACATCCGATTCCGAATCAATCATATTAAAAAAATTTTGTGACTGATTTCTAGAGAGCAAGAATTTCAAATGCTCTGTTTTTGAACAGCATACAGTCAGATTTAAGACCAGGCATGCAGTGAAAAGACATTTTTATACATGGAACACGCAAGGCCACCCAAGAAAGACTTCAAAAGCTGATGCTTTGTGGAAGGTAATAGCTATTATGTAGAAATTACATCAACTGAGTGCCAAGCAAGTGAGGATTACTATAAACTGGAATGTTCCAGAAAGGCAAGCCCACACATTTGATTAAAAAAAAAAAGCTAATTTAAAAAGAAAAACATCACATGAATTCACATGTATTTGAGTTTCAGCAAAAGTAATTTAACCCATTTTATCATTTCATATTTTTCCATTAGAGGGTTCCCTCACCTCCAAAACCCAAATTTAACTCACGCATGCATGTAATTGAATAAATGAGGCTTAAGCAAATGAAGTAATAGACCCCGTAACTCTGACAACTGTTCGAAATATTGCACTAATAGCATTCACTGGAATCCTGATGAAAGCAAATTTAGTACAGATGTGAATCGTTACAGCAAGTGTTATGTGTCTTTGTGATGTATTTTGTTAAGGGGTAAGTGATTATTGGGATGCCTCGGGATTCAGACCACAGAGGAGACAGTCAGCTGTGAATTGAAGAGCATATCTCCAGGGAACATGACATAAGCCTGCAATATGATCTGAGCCAGAGGGCACGAGAACCACATTCCTTTTATAAAGCTGCTTGTCACTTTCCCCTGCAAGGACACTGAAGACAATCACAGGCTATCTCTCACTAAATATTTCACTGTGAAAACCCATGAATCAATGGCTGTTAAATCAGCGTCTTATTATCTCAGAGACATATGGGTGTACTGAATTAATTACTTTCATTTCTTCTACATTATGCATATTAGTGCACGGTAGAACATTTACATCATACAGAGTAATGACACTTGTTTATTCATTTATTCAAATAGGCTCGTGCAGATGTTGAATACAGTTTACATTCAATTTTTTTTTTTGTGAAATTGTTGATGCATAACATGTCTATAAACATCCTTGCAATCAGTCTAGATATTCTTAGTCAGTATTTATAAAAATGCTTAAAAATGTGTATATTTTAAGTGCTTTCTGTCACTATTTCAAGTACTCCTGCACCAACAGTGTGAGAAGAAAATCTTTATAAAATAAAAAAATCGGAATAATGATAAAATAATGGGCAAACATAAAATATACACCATGCTATTTTGCCACTTCATATCTTGTTTGAAGTCAAGCCACAATAATTTTCTATTTTATTCTGCTGTGAAAAATGTAAAATAAAAAGCTAAAAAAATACTATTTTTGTGACACTATTCTGGATGTGGATCATGATGTAATTTACAAATATATAAAATATAAAAACTACAACATCATCTCAAATAATAATAATATAGAAATAATGGTCACACTTTATATTAGGTTGTCTTAACTAAAAAATAAGTACAATTCACATATGGTGTTCATATTGTATTGCATTGTATAGGGACTCAGAATAGACTAATAATAGTATGTTTAAAGATAACTTTTTTAATGTATTTAATTATAAACACTTTATAATCTAATATTTTTATCTAATTTTATTACAATTACAATATTATTAACAACATATTTAATATTTTCTCTAAACCTTCATGTATAAAGTTAAAGATATGTTGTGTTTGTATTTGCATATGCTATAATGTAAGCATCATTAATGTTTAATAAAAAAAACTAACAAAACCAAACATTGATTAGTTTAGTTAAAGAATGATTTAATAAAGACATGAGAGTGTGTGTTGTGAGAATAAAATGATCTAAATGTTTTAAATAATTTATTTAGAATTTGGAAGATGGTGTTGACATATCATGGGACACAGGAAATATTAACATTAAAATTGTAAATATTCTAAAACTCTAAAACTTAGCAGAGCTTGTCTGACAGCATTGTAATCTGCAGAGGTTAACTGTGGTGGCGGGGCCTTTAGAGTGACAGCTGCCCCTGATATTGCCTGATTTTATTGAATTTTAATGAATGTATGATGGTGTTGACAAATATAATATATTTAGTATAATAACTGAAAGTGATAATTGTGTTAAATACATTTTATTATTAATCCCTCATAACATTTAAAATTTAAAATTTAATTAAACCGATTATTTCTACTACATTTGTAATGCCATTTTTTACTTTTTTAACAACTTCTAACTTTATTAAATGCATGTTATATTTTCTGCCAGTAGGTGCCAGTAAGTCACTACCTTGGTCACTGAATCATTTATTCAATTCATTTGTTCAAACGGCTCATTCATTTAGTAATGAAGCAATTGACTGTCTTTATGAATTGGTCATTGAATCATTTGACTCACTAGATTTACTCAAAAGCAAAGATTCATTCATAAACTAAACAGCACTGTGTGAAAGACTAGATGCGTAGAGGCTCAGCTGTGACTTTGTTTGTTTAACTTTTGTTGACGAAATAGAGCAAAATAGACAACAGTGATCCTAAAATGTAAGTCACTTAATATTAACTTTTGTGTGAGATAAAAAATGTATAGGACTGATATATAAATTCAGTTTCACATTTAATTCTCGGCACTTTGTTTGTTACCATGAATGACTGCAGTCTGCTATCACAATCTGTCCTGTGGGGAGAACTGGGTCAACAGTGTAATTATAAATTACAGAAATTAATTACAGATGTAATTACATATACTGTAGGTATTTTTAAAAAATATATGTAGGCTACAATGTAAAAACATCAATGAAATTATTAATGTAAATCTAAGCACATAATAGTCAAGGCCACCTAATATAAAGTGGGATCAAAATAATTGAAATTATATGACGTTGTATTCCAGTAGATGAATTGTAGCATGTCACACACTGTATAGGAGGACTCTGTTGCTGGTCAGTGCCCTGGATATGTTTAAATCTTTTTTGCATGACAACTGCGGTGAAATATCAATTGATCACTGAAGATATGAGGAAGTATTAAATATGTGATTATTCTAAGCTAGTCTGATATCTCACGGATCATTCAATGGATATCTAAGAGGAAGTGAGTTAAAGTGTGTACTGTGTGTTCAGACTTCCCCATACACAGTTATTCCTTTAGGTTTATCATGCAAATCGCAATTTGCAGTATCACAGAAAACCACAGTGCCTCTCCGCAACGAATAATCTCCATTGTGCTGCGATTATCAGTTTAGAGACCATGTGGCTTGGATAGAATACAGCTGTTATTTAGAGTTAGTGTGAAAGTGCATTCATTTTTCCCATTACCGTTTCAAGGCTGGCGTACAGACACACACACTCAAATGCACAGATAGTTCCATGAGTCACCCACAAGACAATTTACCATAAGGGTCTCCAATCTCTTAAAAGTTTCACGATTGGGTTCCAAAAAGATGGAAAATCTTAATATAGGGATATAATCTGAGAAACCTTTCATTCTCATCCAGCTGAGACAGACTGTACCGATGTCCTTCCCGAACACAATCGAGCAGTCCAGAACAATTAAACCGGTCATTTGTTCTGCAACAACAGTCATTTCATAGAAGAAAATGTGTTGATAAGTTAACTGCAGAGAACACGATTACAATACGCTCTTCCTTGTTAAATCAAGCTTGTTTTTTCCCCACTGAGTCTCCCAGGGCAGAAGGCCACACAAAGGCTGCTTGCGCATGTTTTATTTGTCTTTCTTGGACCGTGCATCAAGACCGTATATCATCTGTGAGTTCCTGCTGCCTTAATGGTTCCAGCACCTGAGAGAATACCATCTGCAGCAATGCCCTCTATCTCAGAGCACTTACGGAAACAAAACCATTCAACCTGCAGCACCTGGAATCACTGTGGAGCTATAACTCTCCTAAGAGACACCCTGCCCTATCCTGTGTTCCCTGCCCCAGGCTTGCACTGCGGCATCGTCCCAGCTCACAGTTTTCCTCTTTCCGCTCCTCCCGGACACTCCACATAACTCTAATTATTGGCCCACCCTGCTGATCCCCCTAAAGTTCAGATGCAACACCTTCAAGGACTTCCTCTCCATTCAAAACAACCCCAAAAGCTACCGCTTTACCGCTCTGATCTGTGGGAAAGGAGAAACTCACAGCATGGGCTGCAGAGATAGGATTATGGTAAAATTATGAGGTGTGAGTGTGTGTATTGATGTGTTAATGTGTGTTACTGGAGCCATCAGCCAGATTTTTTAGCTTCCAGAGAGCCTAAGAGGTTGCCAAAGGGAAATAGCTCCTGTTAAAAAAACAGCACTTTTTCCTCCTAAAACTGTGCATTTATTTGTGTTGTAACTGACTTTTTGGAACGCAACATATAAAATGTTCCTATTTCCTTACAGGTCCCACAGAAATTGGTGACCTGGTGAATTAATGTGTGTATCTAACGGCTTAACCAGAAAAGGTATGTAAATCTGTAGGCTTTGTCAGTTGCTTGTTCATGTCTTTGGACATTGGGGAGAAAGGACATGTGGCTGAAGAAATGGGGGTGGATAACTCTGACAGATTTCGGGAAACTGAAAATCGCCTGCAGCACCTCTAAGGTCAAATCTATTTTCGCAGTCCATTTCTAGGAAACAGAAGTGTCACAAAGTTTGCCAAAGTTCTAAAGTGCAACACTGTAACATGAAAAATCTGGAGAAATAAGGAAATGCTCTTCTATAAGTTGTGCCGTGGTACTGTCTTGGCTGTTTCTATTACCTTTCTTTCTTCTGAGGAAAGCAAGAACCAATCAAACGTGTACCTTCAGTGCATGCAAGTCACTGATTAAATCATTACCACTGACTTATCTCCTTTTTTGTTCCACAAAAAAGCCAACATATTGGCAAATAAAAGATGATAGAATTTTCATTTACTATTCTTTTAAGGGAGCAAAAGGACATTACAGCACAGAAAGGCCAGAGACCATTAGCTATGTTGTGATCGGTTTCATAAAAGACATGCCCATGCACTTGTAGAAAAGGAAAGGCAGACAAACACAGGGTCAGCACATGGTGTCCTTGAGCATCCTTGCGGACTGTATTTTTGCACAACCAAGAAGTATTTGATTCATGTTCTGTAAGAAATACATCCCACTGCTCTGAATCTTTGTTTTAATTGCCTTACACTTGTGAAATGCACTATACAGAGGGATGGAGCTGCTTTGCTGTTTCATTACTGATGCTCTGTGGTGCAGTTGACCCTGTGATCCAGACTCTCATTGAGTGTTTCACAAGACATTGGGAAACTCACACATCTTAGCTAACAAAATATACTCCTCGGCTATTGCAGTAAGCTAATGGTATGCCAGGAAAAAGCACAGAGAAACAATGAAAAAAATACATTTTAAATAAATAAATATTAAGCAAAGTAAAACTGAAAAATCAAATAAAGTAAACAAGATCACTATGTAACGGTGGCATTGCTTTTAGAAAAAAATAATCATCCGTGTCATTTCAGGCCAGTTGCTCATTTGCATATTTCATCTCCACCAGGAGAAGCCAAGCATTAAGCGTTACACATCAACAAGCAATGCATAGGCTAAAAAGGAGGCCTGGAACATCAGTGGATTGAGAGAGACTCCACCTTCCTGTTTCAAGTAATTGCATATTACTTTTTTTTTATATAGAATTACAAAAATGCAAATAAAGGCAATTTCACAAGTGTTCTCAGACCTTTGGACCCCTCTGTATCCACTGTGTATTTTTTCTCCTTGTATAAACACCCTTGCGATGTGTAATCACACAGAACTGACCACTTTGCCCATGTCAATAACACTAGTTAAGTCTAAGACCTATAGGAAATATTCTTAAAGAATGTAATTAAACCCATATATTTAAAAAAAAAAAAAAAGTATAATGCTTGAATAAGTACATGGCGTATGATAACAAGAGGATTTTCTATTTTAGCTACAAAGACTAAACGGGAAAAAATATGAAGAAAAAATTAACATACAAATGAGCACATGTTCAAAAAGACAGTCCAGAATAAGTTAAAACTGAACAAGTATTGAATGCAAATGTAGCTACTCCTCTTCTAAGAGCAGTTGTCTTGTTATACTGCATTTGTCTGGTCTTCAGAAGTAGATATTTCGAAACCAGTTCAACCTTTAAGACAGTTTGCATCTGTCGCCTCATTGCGTACGGCATTTTCTCAACCAGCAGAAGGTCATATACTGTCTTTGTCTTTTGGTCTTTGGGTAGATCTGGTGGTGACATTGTTGATTATCTTCTTCTTGGGATCGCTGTCCAGATATCGAAACTAATGTTGTGAATACATGGAAACGGCACGATTCATGACAACACTGAGGAACTTTGAGTCTCAAATCTTGTGAATCACATCTGCTCATTATTTTTTAACATCTGCTTGTAATTACTATCAGTCCTGACTTTTCTCATCAATTGTAGGCTTTGGCAACAGTAAGACTGTCCTTTTTTAAATTCAGATCGATATAAAAAAATATTATTTTAAGAAAGGGTAAGTTTGTTTATTGTTCACATGGCGGCACATTCTGATGGAAAGTTATAATAAATTTCAAAAAATATATATTTATCTGTTGGTGTCTTTTCTTTGAAGTGCTGCATGTGCTTCACATTCTATTTCTGTGCTCAATGTCAGTAAAAATAATGCTTAATTATTAAGGGCTTTATTAATGGTCTTTCTGACCTCAAATGTCTTATTTGTTGATCTTTGTAATCCCTGTTCTCTCATCTGTTTCTTGCTGTTGTAACACACTTCTCTCAAAGGCTTAATCGTGCTCTGAAGAACATTCCTGAGTTATCCAAGTGGCCGAGTACGAAACCTCAGCGTGACAAAAGGCTTTTTATATGATAACCGCCTTTATCAGCTCATGTAGTACCCACATTTTTATGGGTAGCTATAATTTCAAAGGCATTGATGGGCTTCTATTTCATCGTCTTGTCAAATATTATTTCTCTAAGAATGAATTATGTGCTGTTTTCTTTTTTTTTTTTTACTTGCATGCATTTTTGTCTTGTTTTGGCATTTGATTAACTGTGCATGGTTCAGTTCAATATATAAATAGGAAAAATAAAGAATAATAAAGAAAATAAAAAATGTAATATATATTATTATTTTACAATTGTATCAGATAAATAGTGCTCAGTTTTGAGGAAACGGTTTTGTGCTTTTGAAACCTTTATCATTTTCCTTTTTGTATTTTTTTTTGTTTGATGAATGAAAAACTACACACATGATTCAGACAGAGTAGTATACAATGTAATCTCTCCCCCTAGAGTCCCACTTAACATTCATCATCTTAAAACACCAGGAAAAATAACAAGACAGTATGGTTTAAACATCAATCATTCGGCGGCTGTGTATTACATTGCCAACGCTCTGACAAAGCGCTAAAACTAAAGCTTTCATGTAAACTTCTCAGTGTCAGAATGCAAACCTCCAGTGGGTTTCAGAATAATCAAGAGAATAATAATACAAACTCATAGTTTCTTTTCATCTAAAACGGGGACAAATTCATAGATGAAAAGTCTCAGATTGTTCTTAAGTTGCATAACAACAATGTTTTCCAGCGTTTGCAAAAGGAAGGACTAAAGGGTTATGGGAAGAAGCCGGTCATTTTTGGCACAGCATGCGGGTTTCCTGTACAGTTTGACAGGATAAAGGCTGAAGGGATCTGAGCAGTAATGATTGCTTCACAAAAGTCATTAGCGTAGATGTGTGCATTAAAACTAGCTAGGTGCTGCGTGAGTGATGGCGGTGTCAACGATGTGTAATGGTCTGACCTTGTAGAAGCACATTCACCTCACCTCGTAAGACAGATGCTGTGGTAACCTGCCGGGTGACACGGGGTGATGGAACTCTGCTTTACTGCGACCCTCTAATACCTCAAAAGCCACATTCACCAGTGTTCTTTTCAAGGGGAAACCCTGACACATTAACTGTACTCGGATCAATGGTGCAACAGAAGGAATCTGAAGCCCTATAAATCCTGATCGATATCTCTGTGTCCTATGCAGAGGCCCGGATCATAATTAATGCAGAACAATGGATTTTTCATAGTCAGGGTCTATCGGTAGCACTCGCCGAGCAGCAAATGCAAGTAAAAAACAGTATATATACTGTAACAGCCATTTGCATAGAATGCATTTTTTATTTAAGTGCAAGGTGCCAGAAGCGAGAATGTGTTTGTTCCATCTAACGTGTTTGCATAGAAAAGCAATGGAAAAGTAGCGCAGTGAAATGGAATGGTCTCTTGTGCTCCAGTTGGTCACTAACTTTTTAAATGAATTTTAACAATGCCTGAGAAAGCGATATGGTTTAACTTGATTATATGCAAAGCATTTGTTGTGATTATAAAAATACGCACTCTGATGCGCTGCGTTTCACTATGATTTATGATAACTTAATGTAAAATATAAATGTGCTGCTCGGTTTATACAATTGTCAATCAAAAACATACATTTTCTAGCAATAATTGCTAAATTTGAATCAAATTGATTAACACAGCTGGTGGATTAGATATTTTTGGCCTTTATATTAGGTGGCCTTAACTATTATGTACTTAAATCAAAGAATGAGTACTATGTATTTATTTTGTTAATAAGGTAATTACATATAGGTATTTTAACTATATAATTACAATGTTAAAGCCTATATGTACACAATTAGTGCATTGTACCAAATAATTGAATTTATTAATTTAAGTGTAAGTACATAATAGTTAAGGCCACCTTATAAAAAGTGGGACAGATATTTTCATTACATTTTTAACCCAAAAGGTGGGTTAGTCCATATTTTACCCAAAGTTGGATTTAAACAACACTGCATTTTTTAGAGTGAAATTGTCCTGCAATAAAATTGTTATTATATTAACTTTTCTGCCTGTTAATGTAATTCACGCATAGTTTTATGGCTGGTAAAAAAATATTTAGTGCTGGTCACATTTCTCAAGTGACTGGCCTTTGGCAGCTGTGGCAAAATGTTAGTTTTAGAACCTGCATACAGTTTTGAGATAAGAAGCCTGACTTGTGTAACCGGGATCACTGGAAAGGTATTTACAAGCACGCACACAAGAGCAAAGGGGTCTCATAAACTCAAGCCAGCTGTCCTGGGTCTGTCAGTAAGCTGCTGTCGTTAACAGGTCTTCGGTGAACCTGTTTTCTGATTCATTTCCATTACCACCATCTACATACTTCCACACCATAGACTCGGAATACAAAACGATGAAACAGCGTCACACATATAGCAAAACAAATGCAAAGCCATCTGATTCCTGTCATGCAATACATTGTGCAATGTTTGCCCTAGCAGTTTTTAATTAGATAATGTAGGTAATGTACATGCACTTTATGCACAATGCATAAAGTGCTTGTAGCTGAGGCAAAATTCGACTATGCACTGTCAAAACTTTATAAGATGTCTTTAGTAGTCAGGACAGATTCTGATGCACAACCTGCTGATTCTCATTTTCTTTAACCTGTTTCCTGCTGTTGTTTCTTTTCATTACAGCCCATGGCATAAGAATCTGAGTTTCAAGTTTAGAAGGCAAAATGAAAGCTAAACGTTCGAACCTTTCTGCAACCACTGCATTTGTATTTCACTTTTCCCAGATCTCTATTTTACAGCTGTTAGCCCTGCAAGAAAAGCTCAGCATATTTATTGAAAATCCGAATGAATGTTCTGCACATCCTCCTCCCATGCCTTAAGTTTTTTGTTTACAAAATATTTTGGCAGTTGTGAACTACCAATATTGCTCTCAGCTAGAATGCAACAAATAATGCAGATTTTCTCTCACAATTAGGGTACAGAAGTGCACGGGTTCTGTGTTATCAACGTGAATTATGAATCTATTGATCTGTGATTGCTGCTTTTGTAAGGAAGGCCCAACATTAATTACTGAACCAAGCCAGGGTTATTTTTAAAGCTTTTTGAAGGAAATGTGTGCCATTCTTTCTGCTTTTGGATTACAAAGATCATAACAGTTTATCATTGTGCAATTTTTCTGGCAGGAGTATCTCATGCTAGGCTCAAGATGTTCTGGAAGAGGTCCTGGAATATATGAGATATATTGATTTGGATCCTTATTGGATCAGAACTAGATGAAACAGCCCACCGTCTAGACAAATAAGGTCTCTAACCTCGGTGACAGATTGGTGTCCAGATGGAAACCAGTGCCATTATCAGGGGGGTTCTATTCTTTAACTTTAATCCAACTATAATAACTTTGTTAAGGTGAATTTAATTTGTGACTTAGGCTTTGTCAGGGACACTTTGCGCTTCCTTTTGATTTGAATGCCAAATGTGACTTTTGTTCAGTTATTTCCTAGGTCTTATGTAAAAGATAATATGGATGCAAATTCAGTTAAATGCATTCCACTGTCACTAGCTAATCATGTAGCTAAATTTAGTATGCAAAAAAAAGATCAATAACAGTTATCAAATGTAAATCTTGACCTTTATAGTTTCACTGTTTAACAGAATGCAATGGATGCACTGTGTATTATTTAAAAATTAATCAATTTTTAATTACATATATTTTTGCAAACTATTATTTTTTAAAAGTTGTATATAAAGTGATTATTGGAAGATGTTAAGTTTAGTTGCATGTACAGTTCAATGTGTTACTTGTAGCTTCTTTGGTTATATATTATAGTTACACCTATTAGTTTAATTAGCATGGATATTACTAAAATATAAACCATTAATTAGTGCTAATTAAGCACAAATTAATGCCTTATTCTACATGACCTTATTCTACATCCCTTATCCTACCCAATACCTAAACTTAACAACTACCTTACTAACTATTAATTAGGCAAATTAAGAATTTATTGAGGGGAAAAGTCATAGCTAATAGTTACAAGTGGTTACCTATATTCTAAAGTTCTTTATAATTAATTGTTAAATTTACCAGCAATTTCTGAGTGACTATTATTTTCAGTGTATGCATGCTTTTTAAAATTATTTCTTAAAAATCTATTAAATAAATGTTATTTATTGTGATTAAATAATTGTAACTTAAATTGTAATATTTTCAACATCCACCTAATTATAGCAATCACACCCTCAATGGAAGTGAATCAATTTTTAAAGTTTTGGCGAAAGAGTAATCATTAGATGTGATGCTGATTTAGTGTCTGCACCAAATAGAGAAATGTCTACAGGACGGTGTACAGAGCCTGTTGTAAAGGACAGGTTATTTTTAGAGCTGCAGGGACACACAGGTCTTCCTTCTGGCAATGTCCATCACTTCCTAAACATGGGTCACCAAAGACAGATTATTAAAATCTGCCCTAAGAGGAAAGACCTCAGAAGGGTTGTTTCATTGCTCTGCTGACTGGTTTCCTCTCTTAGTAGTGCTCAGAGGTCAGACAGTGGAAACATAATGTGACATTCAGAAAAAAAGAAAAAGGAAACTCAATAAACTGTTTAAGCTTGGAGGTTTGGAAGTGATGATATTGTAATCATGGCAGTGATTGAATAGACGGATACATTCTTGTTCATCTTCAGTGAAGTGGTTTCTTTGTGTGTTTTTTTTCTTTCTTGACTTTTCTCCCCTAAACTATCATTCTAGTAATTTCAGTATTTATGTTCTTAGAAAGCTTTGTATTTTCGGTGCTTGGAAAAATAATTAATGTATTGTTATGACAGTATTAGGGTGCAGAATACGTGCAGTGGCATTTTAAAGCTCTCAGAAAATATTTCTCACTGTGGTTATTTAGTCTAAGTATTTATGTTTATGTTTAACAGAAACTATGTTGTTTTTATAAGAGTCTGGGTTAAGGTTTAGGTTTTCTGATGCTCAGATGTCTTTCTAAATAATTATAGCGTGTACTTTTAATTTAAATTAAAATTAAAAATTAAATTAATCTTAAACATGCTGTGTTCTTTCTTTTTTTTCCTGTCAGTTTGGAAACTCTTTAGTATAAATGGTTATAGATTTTGTGGTGACACTTTATTTTAGGGATTCTTATTTCTAGTTGTTTATTAGCATGCATATTATTATAATATTAGCTTTATTGTCTAATAAGCCTTTAACTTATATTATATCCCTAACCCTACCACGTACCTAAACTGTCTTACAAATTATTAATAAGCACATAAGCATAATATATAAATACATATACATATATATAAACCTGACAAGAATGTACTCAGCTGACACTAAATGCAAAGCTGAATGAGTCACACACTCTGAGAAATCTTAATGAATATATTATGAGAAAGGAGCTTTGGTATGTTTGTTTTTTTCACTTTCCGTTCTCCGTTCTGGTTTTAATTTTGTCATTTGTTAGGAAATTAAAACAAATTTCAGGATTAGATCAAGTTCTAATCCAGAGGGAGTTTTGTTGTCCTTTCTCCTGAGTGATTCCAGACAGAATTATTACAGAAAGACACAAGTAATTCATTGTTGATAATGTTAGCACATTTTCTTCCTTACTCGACCATGTTCATGGCCTTTTCAAGTCTTGTTAGAGCTTTATTGTTTTATTCCACTACCATCCATACAATGCAGACATTCAGGTAGTGGTTCTGCTGATTGGAAAGTAATTTGTTGGTGAGATCCAATCAGAAGAACCTAATTATCGGCATTTTTTACCTGGACCAGCAGTTGCACTATGACCAATTATCTATGAACCAATTACCACCTTGAGAGACAAATCATAGTTATGAATTAAAATTAATTTTCTTTCAATCGAAATGTCTGATCTACTTAAATCTGTTGTCATTTGCAAACATAACATCCTGGAAAAAATGGAAAACTGTCACACAATTAAATATAATAGTGACTCATCAAGTGTTAAAACTTCTCCTTTAAAATGCCACTCAAACAAAGCATAACATTTTGAATGTCTCCCCAGTTCACTTGTCTATGTGTAGTCATAATTTGAACAACAAAGCCATGCATAACAAGTAACCAAAAAGATTCGTCATGCATTTTAAGCTCCCATATCTCAGCTATAGCCTTTAGCAGTGACGAGAGGCGATCCGAAAATCAGACCAAGTCCCCAAAACAAAAACAGTCTGGCCCTGGCTGATTTGAAACAGACCCGCTGGACTGAGCAAGGATAAAGGTAAAATGGAGAAAAATTGGTGTTATTCACACAGGATTTTTATCGTTCATGTCGACTCAGACTGTCTGAAACACAGCATGCAGTTACAATAGGAGGCCAAAAAGACAAGGTCAACAACCTACCTCAGATGCTGCTGTTGTTGGTGCGAGAAGTATGCGCCAGGACAAAGCTCTCTGTGCACTGCTGGCTGCTGGAGGACAAGGAACGTCGGGGCGAGCGTTGAAAGCGGTTCCATCGGTTGAGGTAGCTGCCAGCCGTCCATGTCCTCTGTCTCTTGCGGAGGTACTCCTTGTAGTTCTTGGTGAGTAGGGTGTAGAGGAACGGATTGATGCAACTGTTGCTGTAGGTCAGACAGGTGGTCAGATAGTTAATGTTACGTTTGGCCTTGGTGGAGAGATCCAGCTTGGGCTGAAACTGACCTAGAAGCTGCCAGATCCAGAAAGGCAGGAAACAAGCCCAGAACAGGAGCACAATAGTGAAGATCAGATACAGAACCTTCTGGTTTGGGAGTTTCTTGGTCTGCTTGAAAGTCTCAGTTTGGGAAATCCAGTAGGTTCGTGCCAGGCGTATATACAGGTACCCGATTATCACCCCTGGAGCCACGATGCTGGTGCCAAAGAGAAAGGAGATGTAGATTTTATATGAGAGAGGGCTCAGGGTGGGCTGGCACATTGGCTTGGAGCTTTCCGTCATCAGCTGGACGCTGATGATCATGGGTAAGGTGAGAATCAACGAGGCCGTCCACACCAAGAAGGCTATTGCTTTTCGGTAGCTCTTAGAGCGTTTGACTGTATCCAGAGGCTTGAGGACGGCGAAGTAACGTTCTGTGCTCATGACAGTCAGGGTGAAAATACTGGCATGCATTGTAAGGAAATCCATGCTGATAAGGATCCGACATCCGGCGTCTCCAAAGTACCAGCCCTTCAGGAAATGTGTGCACACCACAAATGGAATCGTGAGTAAGTAAAGCAGATCAGCTAGTGCCAGGTTGATGATGTAGATGTACATAGAGGCAGCCGACCGCATGGAGTGGCACATGACCACCAATGTGTAGATATTACCAGACACACCCACCAAACACATTAGGGACAGAATGGTGCCGATGGTGAAGGTCGCAGCCATGTCTTCGGTAGAAGATTCTACTGGGAGCTCAGTGACGTTGGAAACCTTCTCCACCAACCCCACTATCGGCTCCATTGACATGGTGGTCATCTCTACAGAGGAATTAATGGTCCAAAGTGGTTAAAAAGCTGATGGACAGTAAGTTGTTTCACTTATCGATTTAGTGCAATTATGAATAAAATAAAATATTTAATAATAACATTTTAATCTATGATACATATTAGGCAATAATATTAGGTCAGTTTTGAATTCTTCTGAACAGGTAATGACTATACCATGAAACTATTAATTGAATTAAAAAAATATATATTTATTTTAATCTAAGGTCAAGCATTTTATTATGCCTCTAACAATACTCTTGTTATCAAAAAAGTAATTGGTCACAATTTCTGTAAGGGCCAACTCTTGCTATTAACAAGCCATTAAACTACAAATTTCTGAATATTAATCGTTATTGGGGTAGTTGTTAATTTTAGGAATTGGGTTGTAGAATATGATCATACAGAATATGTGCTTTGTAAGTACTAATAAGTACTTTATAAGTATTAAACAGCCAATATGGTAATAACGGGCATGCTAATAAAGAACAGTGAGAATTGATCACAATACTAGTGATCAATAGTGTTACCTAATAGGTACACTAATATAAAATGGTATTTTAACCAATAGTACAAGGTCAGGCATGTTTTTGTGCCTAACATTCAAAGTCATGATTAAAGTAATAACAAAAATCTTTTTATCCTGTGCTAAAGATCAACATTTTTAGAGTTCCTCAAATTCTGCCTAAAATCAGTACTCCTATTAACAAAAACTAAATAAATAAATATAAAAATAAATAAACCTAAATATTTATGTTGAGAGGTTGATTAACGTTCCTACTACTTCATGTAATTACTTATTAATGTACTATCCCTATCAACTGACTAACAACAAATAAATATTAAATATTTAAAACTATCCCTACACCCTCAAACAACTAAAATATGCTTATTTGTCATAACAGTTAAAGCATTTTGAATAAGTGACCTCAAATATCAAATACAAGAAGAAACAATGTTGCATTACCTTGATTGGATTCCTCAGATGGTGTTGCTCCAAGCAAAAAGACATTTACCATTTATAATGAATCCAACTCATGGTTTTTCCTAAGAGTTTACTCCTAGATTCCTAACATGCTGTCAGCAAGAAATCCTTGTATGGCAAAAAGAAAGAATTCCAGTAGACAGAAAAGAAATGACTTAAACTGTGTCATGTGTGTGTTAGGACACACAGATCACGTCAATACAAAAAGCGCAAATAATTCACATGGCAGGTGCTTCAGCCATGTATGAAAAACTTCAGTTATTCTTCAGCGGAACACTCACTATATCACAAACCTGAGTGGCAGATGAGAAAAATCCTACAGGTTCAGAACAACGAAAAAAAGTGGTACGAGAGGAAAAAAGGGCACAATCCTCTTAGATGGATATGCCCAAGGAAGCGATCACTTTGAGCTACAGCTGGATTTCGAAACCATCTCCTCCACTGACTGAGTGTGTGCCTATGAGGGGTAGAAAGAGAGAGAGAGCGCTACTCACACACTAACGTAGAGTGGGAGGGGAGATGAGGGCGAGAGGAAAAGAGAGGGAGAGAAGAGAGAGATTGGTTGGGGGAAAATGCATTGTGTGAAGAGGCATTCTGGAAATGTGTGTGTGTGTGTGCATATGTTATTTGTGAATGACTAATGAGGTACTACCTGAGCTCATTCATTCATCTAGCGGACAGAAGATTGACACACATGGAGATTTGTATTACATATTTGTGTTTCCAAATAAAGAGAATTAATACTAAAACATAGAACACAATGTAACAAAACAAGCTGCCCTTGCTAAATTGAATCTGCAGGCGTTTCAAGCAAACAGGTTTAGGTAAATGTTGTTTTTGACGGAGCAATTTAGCTTTTGCTTCTGTCAAGTTCCTGTTAGCGATGCAATCACAATTTTCTCCACTTTGGTGTTCCAAGGTAAACATTTTGCAGTGTTGATTTCACATAATAAGCACATACCGACTCTTGATAGGCAGGAATAATCAGGACTGGCCAAAGTGGGTGTACTGCCCTGCGACAAGTCATTTTTAATGATGCCATGTTTTTAACACAAAGGTCGTGCTTTGGAATAATGCCCTGGAAGAGTATTCTCAACGGGTACTTAATACATACCTGGGAGTTTTTGGCACTTTTATGAAAGAGAGCCGGCCTTTTTCGTTTTTTCACAAAGATGTGTAACCCTTATAGAGAGGAATCCACATTCAGAGCATGCTTATGACTCTAGTGCTGAAGGATGTGTCGAGATGGCATGGATTTAGATTGACCTTTATACAGCATACTTCCACAGTTTAGCTAGATCTGCTGTGTTATAAAGTAAGAAATGTTCTCTTTTTTCAAAGGTTAAAGGGGTTTTCTATCAAAAAACATTTCTCATGGAGAGGGTGAGTGAAAACAATGCATTATGTTATTTTAGATTTGATATATACTGTATATATATATATATATATATATATATATGTGTGTGTGTGTGTGTGTGTGTGTGTGTGTGTGTGTATGTATATATATATATATATATATATATATATATATATATATATATATATATATATATATATATATATATATATGTGTTTACAACAAAATCATTAAGATTCAGCACATTAACTAACAAAGGGGTGTTTTGGAGGAGGGGAGAGGTATATACATATCTTTTTTGTGTGACCATAAAAGAGCTGAAAGCTCTCCACTGTGATTTGCATTCAGTGTTAGTATTCAGTATTCAGTGATGTTGAGTTAACACACGAGCAAAATTAATGCTGGCCTTCATTATGCAATAAGTCCTTGCAAATTTGCCACAGCACCATCTCAATTAATCCGAGACCGTGAGGCGGTGAGAGGTTAGAGCAAATGCCAAAACACTCATTCATAAGTACGTCAACGGCACCTCATTGCAATCAATAGTTCTTGGCTTATCAAAGAACACATTAGGATTTTATTTAATCAATTCAAGAATATATGGGAAAATCCAACCAAAGGAGTGGAATTCTAATGTGCCATTACAACTGAAATATTCAAGTCTCCTGGAGTCAACAATATGAATCCGATCTGGAATCCTCAGGAAGTCGTATCTCAGACTTTAATATAGCCAGGTTCATTTGATGGCACACTGCCTCGGTTGGTAAATAAAGTTCAAAGGGCTGGAAATGAGGTTTGGAGTATTTTTGCCCTTACAGATATAGATGGGCAATGCACATTGATAATATGCTCTGTTGCACACAGCAAACACCATCCACAGCTCTAGCATTTTACACTAGCTTGTCATTTGGTCAAGGGAATATAATTTGTAGGTCAACCATTTTGCTATTGTGCAAATTAGCTGTTCTCAACTCTGAGGGCCAGAGTAAAGACCATCATAACCTCATGTCAAAGGCAGCTCAGATTTTGGGTCAGTTTTTGCTTGGACTCCAAGACCATTAATAGATGTGTGCTGGTCTCCTGTGGCTCCTATGAAAGTCACGTCTGGAGGACATCATGAAGAGATACATGGGGAAGGTAGGAGGACTACAATATGAAATAGAAAATGACAGTTGAGTCATAAACTAAAAAACATGAACACAATGCAGCGTTGAGTGTGATTGTCTGGTAAACAGAGTACAGACTGATTAACAGAGATGTGGGAGTGATTGCGGGAGAGGACTGTTCCTTGTCTGGGTGATAGTTTGTCTGATAACTGATGATACCCAACTGATGGGTCCAAGTGCATTAAACATTACGTTTTTAATATCGATGCAACGTCAGCAAGTGAAGGCTATGTGGGATCTGGCAAATCTGAGTCAGGCCATCCCTGGGTCAATCACACTATGTCTATATCAAACACAAGTGGCATGATATGACACACAAAACACTAAATCACTTTCAGTAAAATCAATGGTGCTATCTATATTGCTGATTATTTTTTTGGATGCAGTACACAGGAGTCTTGTCCTCCAACAAAAAATTACTTTTACGTAAAAACTTTTTACGTTTTAAAGTTACACACCCTCTAGCAGGCGTAAAATTATTGACAGTGTTGTGTGTGTTTCATGTCATGAAATGACGTATGTTTTTTAAAAGGGGGATAAAATGCTGGATCTTCAGGCTAAGCATGGACAAAGTTTAAAAAAAAACTATTTGGACTTAAATCTTACATCTTGGACTAAAAATCTTACTTCCAGGTTCATGCAAGTTTTCTGAGAGTTGTCTTCATGTTGTAGACAACAGTGGAACTCCTTATATGGGCATTTTACTCTGAAACACGCACCCACGCAAACACAGCCCAATGAGACAGTGAGATCACGCCCATTAACGCGCTACATTCAGCTGCATTGCATGGGACTCCCTCGGCAAGAATGTCTCCAAAGTGTGTTTTTGATTGTTAAGGGAAAAATAACTTTGTTCAGCTTTTTAAAGAACCCAGGTTGACGTGAATTATGGATGCAGTTTGTTTTAAACAAGGCCCAGTTTGATGCAGTATTTGCACATAGTTTGATACTAAAAGATGGAATGGTCCCAGCTATTCGGGTCATGATTTAAAATAGCAGACGGTAAGTGAAACGGCATCATGTCTATGTCTTGTTGGCAATCAGTCCAAGTGCTTGTCACTCTTTAGCTCCGCCCACAAAAGGCCACAGGAACCCTGCTTTTTTTTAAAAGAATCATAAAGCTGTACCTTTCTTTTATAATAATAATAAAACTAAAGATTTTTTGATGATATGAAAGAAGCAGTACTAGTCTATAGGTACTCAGAATTAACATGGCATTGGGTGAAACTGTGTGTGTTATGTCCACTTTAAATGCAATGTGGACTTTTGTGAAAAGCTTCTGAAATTGGAAAAAATGTAGAGCGGGTCTTGATTTCGTTCTTCAGTAATTGATTGGATCATTAGAAGATGGTTGTTGCTAACAAAATGGAAGCAAATTTTAATGCCAGTTTGCACTCAATTGTATTACTTTCCACCGGGCTTACTGCCGGCAATCTCACAGGAAGGATTTTTTATTGAGCAGCATAGTGATAACGAGGAATATTTATTCAGGTAGATAGACACCGATAGCCACACCATCACTCACTATCGCGAGTCATTTTGAGGGGGAAGGCAGGTTTATGTTTTTTTATTAAAGATTAAGAGGGCACATGAATTTGCCCAGATAAGTTATTTATAATAAACACTACAGTATTCCATTAAAAAATAAGACTTGTCAATTTTGATTTGAAGCTGACTTTAATAGCTGTAATTCATATGAATAACCACACCTAACCCACCTGCCCCTTACAGAAACAGTGCAAAATCATCATTTATAGTGCATGTACATTTTAGGTGAAAGGTGCGTTCTCTAGTATCGAACCCATAATTGCATGATCATCTCATATAAAGCAGTGTGCAAACAACTGAGCTACACAAAACCTGAATTATGATGCAGATAAAAGAGTACAAAACGTTGATATGAAAATGTTTTGTTGCTGATAGAGGTATACATGTAGCATATGCTCTGATGGGTTGTATTTCAGAGATTTGGACAAACGACCTATATGAGCGTATTGGTTGGAGGACAGGTTACTACAAACATCTTGTCCTTTTACTTTTGAAATTAAAAGTAGATTTGTTAAAGTGCTTAATAAATTGTTTCAGTCACACTCTATTTTAAGGTCCAATTCTCGCTATTAACAAACCACAAACCTTTGCCTCAATAAACTCCTAATTTGCTGCTTATTAATCATTAGTAAGGTAGTAGTTAAGCTTAATATTAGGGATTTAGAATATGGTCATACATAATATGTGCTTTATAAGCCAATATTTGAATAATAAGCACGCTAAAAAGCAACTAGTTAACAGCGAGAATTAGTGCCTATAGTTTTACCCTTGTTTCTTAATGTTATTGTGGCAATTTTACCATTATTGCAACCAGTCAGTACATATAGGTGAAGGCAATCTTTATGACAATCTTTATGAGTGAATTAATTGTTCAGTTAGTTAATTCAGGAATCATTCACTCAACCAATTTGTTTAAATTCATTTAGGAACTGAAATACTACAAATTGTTTTCTTTTTTAGAATGATCTGAAGCAATTCAAGCAGTTATTCAAGCACCTTATATGTTTGATACGTCCAAGCTGCATGTCATCTCAGAACATTCACTCTGTTATATGTATAGGCCTATATAAAGTTGACAGTCAAATTTGACACTTCGAGTTTAGACGGATTCAGTGAGGATAAGTGTTATTTCATACATCAGTTTTTCAGTCTCTTCACCCATTTTCTTTTGCCATATACATGGCGCTTCAAACTCGGGCATGCTCACAAAAACAAACATGACAGACAAATTTACGTGGTTTTAATCTAGCGATGGGAAGAGCTGCAGGAATAGGAACACTTTGTGCATAGATGTCTGTAAACATCTCACATCTAAAAGATCAGCAAACCCTTCACTCCCTACATAAATACATGACATCCTACTCGTGAACGGGGATTTATTGTCCTTGTGGACGTTTGTCTGGTGAAGAAGTGCTTGGCCAGCTGCCATCTTTGTCAGGGTTGATTGACAGCAGGAAATCACCTCCTGTACACAGTGTTCTTACGTACATGGAATGTCAAGTGGAGTCACGTGTGGTTATGACTTTGACGAAGCTTTTCGCTCTGTCTTATGTCAGGACAACGCATCTGCTGACGGCAGTCTTTCCAATGAAACTCTAGAGTGTCTGGAGACACCATTAACCCTGCGCTTGTGCAGTGACTGAATCAGCAAAGACGAGGTTAAAGTTATGTTGTGGCCTGAGAGGTTTTTGTGCCTTACTAATTAGTTTGAGGCATGGTGTTATATTCCTGAGTTGTCTGCTGCTCTGATACCACAGTCACCCGCAGGAAAACTTTTACTGCTCGGACATCTCTCTGTCAAAGGTTACTGAGACACTCTCATTTATGCATCTTTTATGCAACTTGAAGGTGAAGCACGTATTTTCTGCACCACTACCAACAACCAAATGGAATTTTAATCGGTTTGTCCTAGCAAAGGATGGTGGTGACTTCACTTCAAAGCCAGCATATTGTAATTGCTATTTTATGGTGGCACCAACTTGATCTCGTTAGAAACTGTATTTATATCCAAGTGATTTTATATTGAAATTCCAATCATTGTGAAGTGTGGTTAATTTAGAAATTGATTTTTTGAAAACAGTAATTAAGGTCCACCCGACACTTAAACATAACCTTACAGTGATGGGAGAAAAAAGTTTGCGGCCAATTTCCCAAAATGTTACATAGTGGCGAATTGACATGAAAGAGAGTTACAACATTACCTAGCAATAAATACATTTTTGTTGAGTATTTTTGCCTTGTTTTACAGTACAAATATTAGCACATTAGCAAAACAGAATACATGTACTGTACTTGAAAAGCACAGTTACATTACACATTAAGACATTTATAATAATAATAATAATAATAATAATAATAATAATAATAATAATAATAATAATAATAATAATAATAATAATAATAACAATATTTATGTGAGTTTTTGTTTAAAGTTAATGGGATGAGTAAATTAATCCTTTAAATTAACCTTAATTTTCTTACCACATTGGTAACAGATATTTAAATACATAAGATTAATATCTCATGTCATTGCACTTTTCTGTGTATTTTATTTTTTTAATATTTAGATATTTATACTGTAAACAAGATAAAAAATACTTACTAAAAAAGTTTTTTTTTTATTGTATAACATCACATTTAAGTTAGATGTGTTTCTAATTAAACTTAAAAATATAACTTCTTAAAATAGAAATATAGAGCTACAAAATCAATTTAAATAGCATAATGTCATTTAAGTGTCCATTAAAAGCAATGTCTATTTTGAAATCTCTCACTGCCCAGACTTTGGTATTTTGGCAAATGTGACACTGTGACACTGCAGAGAACTCTAGAGGACACACATGAGAGATTATCAGTGCCATTTTCTCACGGGAGAAAATCTGAGAAACAGCACTCTTAATCTGCACATTGTCTCTTAGGAGATTAGTGTTTTTTCTCTCTTAAAGGCACTTCTTGATCAGCACTCATGCACCAACCTAATCTGTAGCAAAACCCCACTGGAATACTGTCCGTTTTCTTCCCATTTTAAGCCTTTATGTGTGCCTCTGTTTGTTTACTGGAATCATTCTGAACAGGTTCTTCAAAGGTTCACAAAAACATAAAAGGAAAAGCTTGAAAGAAACAGGAACACTTCCTGCGTTACAGGCATAAAGGAAGAAGAGAAATAAAAGAGAGAGCCAAAGAGAAAAGAGATATAGAGATGCTTGATTTTACTACTAATGGCTGAGTGGTATGCACAAGCTGACACCATACTGCCCTCTAGCACCATTTGAAAGATTAATACGGTTTATTTTTCATGCATCCCTGAGAGCCAATCACAACCTTTAGTAGAGCTCTCATATGTATTCCAGACACAAATTAAGTAAATAATAAATCTATAATTGAAACCAAGTCAGCTGTTGCCTTGTAGACATGTTTGATCAATTTGGAAGGCCTATAATTTCTACACAGCACAGCTTTGATGCCTACATAAATGTATATATATATATATATATATATATATATATATATATATATATATATATATATATATATATATATATATATATATATCTCTTGATAACATAAAATAAGCAAAACGTCCATTATACGATATAGCAAATGCCAAGGAATGATCTGCCACAGTTGAATTTTGTGGCATATTTCTTCCTTTAAAAGGCAGCGCACTGTGTAATCTGTCCCAAAACAAATCTAAAATATAGTAATTTAAAATGGATCCATAAATGTTCTCACCAAGCCTATAATATTGTCAGGTGTACTTTTGAATCCCCACGTATTATAAAAAAAAATAAGCGCTTACACTTCGTCAAAAGTAAAAAGGAAGATGACTGAAGCCAAAAGCTGCAAACGATTTCACATTGATCTGACTGCAACATCCAAAAAGTATTCACAGCTAAAATACTGCCCATTGAAGCACCACTTCACAGGCTTCAAACCTCCACACAGTCAACACATACTGTTTGATTTTTTTTACAAAGGAAATAAATATCAGGGAGAACAATTTTACAATCGCTCTGCTTGAAAGCTCTACATATATTTAAACAATTATTAAACTAATCAAAGTATATGCCTCATTGACCTACTTTTGGTATCGTTTGTTTTTATAAGGACTTAAACGAGGAGTAATGACCCTGACTTTGACTTATTTCAGGACAGTCATCATCTAAATGGCAGATATTTCATATGATGTGATTACAATTTACATAATCGGATTCACAAGCGTTGCAACCAGGTGCGTAGCAACTTTCAAAACTTTTATTAATAGTGAAATTGGTCCCCCTACTCTTTCCATTCATCACATTCTGCTTGACTGCGGCGAACAACAATGACTTGAACATCAAGCCAGAAGCCTCTGCTGCTCGGCTAATTTAGCAATTTACTGAAAGAATGCGCTAACGCTCACCTACCGATGTCATTCAGCAAATCAGTTATGGTTAATGCAATTAATATTCATAAGCCAAGCCACTCCTGGCCCACTTTGCGCTCTGAGCCTAGTAGTTCCTGTGGAGAAAAGACGCAGCAAGTCATGCTTGACGAAAAATATGCATTTTTATATTCATAGCTGTCTCACCATAGTTTAAACCATATTATTATGCAAAAATACTTTTCTTAGGATTTCAAATAACATCTCTTATGAGAGAATTCATGACAACTAGGCAGTGTAAACGGTGTTATACTTGCGCTCACAGCTATGCCGGTGAAAACCATTATAAATAGATGCATTATTTCCTTTGCAATTACTGCAAAGAAAATAAAGCATTGAAGGGCTTCACAGACGATACAGACAGGGTCTGCAATAGTGCCTCCCTAGCTGCCTATGAAGCCTTTTGATCTTTTCATTTATTTTTATCGTAACAACAGCGGCACAGAGGTCAAGCAGGCTTGACCCCGGAAATACATTGACTGATGAGTCACAGCCTCTTTCACGCACCATGTGGGTTGGGTTCTGTATGCTTTTACAGTAGTTTTTTGGGAATAGCATGTCCTCTGCCACCTCTCCTCCCCTGAAACTATAACCTAGAGAGGCATGAGATTAATAGAATCAGCCTTACGTAAAAAGCCAGTGGCTTGTATTATAAATGACCTAGCTTAATACTTCTTTTACGCAGACCTTGGATGACCCCAAGTGGATTCACAAGGGATAGAAGCAGTGAGAAAGCATGCAGAGAACGGGAATTGGCCGGCACACATCACTAATCAAACAGAGGTCATGCTAGCAGCCCTGCTATTACAGTCAAACCTCTGATTTCACCAATGGCCTACTTTAACCACGGCCGCTAATTGCCTCTAGTGTCACTTCTCCTCTCTTCTGACCACTGTAGTGTCACATCAGCGTGTTTTCGCCTGTAGAACAGATATTTCTTGTTTTCTTATTACTCTCTCTGCTTGGTGAAATCTCCTGTGTATGTCTGCACCATGCCAAATCAAATACCCAGAAAAGCCTCCAATCAATTCGCTGCAAGCCAAGCAAATGTGTGTTTATCAGCAGAGTGGACGTGCTGTAGTGTGTTGAATGTCGAAATTGCAGTTGAAAGAAATTGGCTCAGAGCCTGGGATACGGAGCACAGGGTGTCTTTGAGTTGTGCTGCCAATTTTGTTTTCGCTGTTGCGTGTGTCTTTGTGAACATTTTGGGAAATTGAACAACCTTGTCTGCAGTCAAAGGACTTTCTACGTACAAGCTAGACTTCCTTGTTTTGATTACATAAAGCGATATGTACAATTAAACATGTCATTCAAACCAGCTGTATACACATTCCAGAGCAAAGAAGAAGTTTTTGGGATCTAACGTGAGATTTTGCTTTTTCCCTGTTTTAAAACTACAGTACTATAGGCTTAGCTGTCTGTATTGGAGTTTCTAATGCAATATTATGCTGTATTTGCTGTTCTATGGATAAGGCAGGATATAAAGGGATATGGAGATTGTACACACAACCCCTTGGGCAAAGATCGCAAAAATTAAGAATTAAGTGGGTCAAGCAAGCTAGGTTTTTCCCATGGCTGTTGTGACATCGCTAAAATTACAATTTATCTTATCATTTAAACCTGTATGATTTTTTTTTTCTGTGCGTAATTTTTTGTTTATAAAGTGGAAGATAGTGGTTTATCCATGAGAAAAAAGTTTAGCTTCCAACATTTCTTTAAAATATAATTTGATAAAATTATTAAAAATAATTATTATCATTATTTTTTCCTGTTTTTACAAGGCTCTGTGTAATGTTGGATACTTAATTGGTCAAGCTTAGCATTAAAAATATATAATTGTACATTTAATTGTACAATTATAAATGTAACATTTAAAAAAGGTTCTACTAATTGTGCTTTAATGTCTCTTCTACTCTGCAGTCAGTTTTTTCTTCTCTCTAACTGTTCAGTTGGTGCAACTTTTATGTTTATGGTATTATAACAATAAAAAATATATATATTATTAGTTAGTTATTAGCCCGTGAGACCCTACTTAAAAGCAATATATCAAAAAATATCAGTCTGAAAACCAACAAACTGTTAAGAGACAGAACTTAATGTTCCACTAGATAAATACATTAGTTAAATAGTTCATTGAGAAAGTAACCTAGATTGCATTTATCGATTGTAATATTGTTGCAGTGTTGGCTTATTTTCTTAGCAAAAGCTTATGCTATAATGCATGTAAGAGATAATTGTGCCATTGGTAACAGTTGAACATTCGTTAACATTATGTTGACATTCAGTAACTCTGCACCTACATGTCAACTAACTTTCATTAGAGGATACATAGACTTTCTGATTATTATCTGCTAGTTCTTTATTGTGATGATCCTCCAACAGACATTATACTGACTATAGGTAGCTTTTCAAGAACATATTCTAACCCTAACCCTGCCAGTCTACTAATACTCTATTAACACTCTAATGAAAGTTAGTTGACAGGTAGGCGCAAAGTTACTTATTATCAACAGAATCTTCAAAAGGGACCATCAAAATAAAGTGACGTTTTTTTTTTTTACACATAATTGTGTAACACACAGTACTATATACAGATAGTGAGTCAATACCATCATCTTCAGGGTGGTACAGAATCACCCTGTCAAATTTATTTACCGGTAATGACCAGCTTACTGTACATTATTCCTTAATTATTTACCCACTGTAGGCTTCCTACAGCTAAAATTGACAGTAATGACAAAATTAGATGCGGAAGTTCTGAAAGGTGATGTAATGAATAAAATGTTATTGCAGTTCAGCAGCCAGTCAGACTTTTTTTGCACTTTACCACCTGTGCTATTATGTCACACATCTTCTTTTGATCATCTACTGTAAAAAAATATTCTACCTGGTCTCATGGCATAAACGCATCTTAGTGCATTTTTTAGCAAGACACAAAATACGTACACACCACAAAAACATGTACACACCACTGCAGTTTCTAAAAGAACTAAACACTAGAGACTGTATAACTCTGACACCTTTTATTCTTTTTCACAGAGTTTTAATCAATAAAGCGTTATTTTAGCACAATTGCTTTAATAATATTATGTTATGATTTCAAAACAATATTAATATGGAAAATTTTAAAAGTGATGCTTTTGAATGTTAGCATCACACATATCCAGCTTCATATCTATAGGTTTTCATAGACAGTAAAAGGAAGTTGTAATGACAGGATTGCATCAGTTTTGTGTTTTTTAACACTGTCGGGTAGGGTTGGATTTGGTAGGGCATATTTCCAACATAATAAAGCATTTACTTTTAGCAACGTTCCTCAGACACTTAAAGTCTGAGCCGCTGCAATACATAACCTATATCAACAAAATAAAAATGTGCTGAGGTTCACGTATTGAACATGTGTTTTAGTGCCACCCGTGTTTTAGTTCTCTTTAAAACTGCGGCAAAATGTGCAGTATGGCATGTAAAATGTAAAAAATGTGCACAGAGGTACATATTTTCATGAGATCAAGTTGAAAATATTTCATTAGCTTTTGTAGGTGAATTCATCATTTGGTACAGAAAAGAGTCTGATTTACATGCAAGGAAATGTGGTCATATGAGACTAAATTTGCTGTGAAACCACTGGACTAAAACACAGAGGAGGTTTTCGAAACGAAATTACGATTTAAGAGGAATACTGTGTCTTTTGTTCATCCCAATTTCATAAATGGAATAATAAGTGGAGTTAAGTGAAGGGCGAGAGTTTCTTGACCTCTAAAAGGTGGTAGAATATCATTTTGTAAAAATATATCTAGATTTGTGTGTTCTGTTTGATAACAGAAAAGAGAATTCACTCATCCTTTGATAGATATATGCTTTAAAATACGCTCCACTGTTGCTCCACTTCAATTGTTGTTCATATTTTTCTCTATCATAGTTGTACAGACATGATTGCTAATGCCACGTTTAGCTGGTTACTTGACAAAAGCAACCAAATATGAAACAAAACTGGAGGACAATTACATTTTTTCTCCAAAGGTGAAGTTGAAAATACACTTTACAAACATTATTAATATATTTAGGATTGTTTATTAAGTAAAAGTAGTTTAATGAATTGAATTTTAAAAATAAAATAATATTTGTTATTTTCTGAAAACGAGTCTTAACTCATCAATAAGAGATAAGACTCAAGAGATAAAAAAATAATAATGCTGATTAAGAAAATGGTTGTTATTAGGGGTGCACTAAAACCGGCCGCTTGAGCTAGATACTAAATAAAATAAATACAAACAACATTAGTCAACAACAGACCAATGCAAAGAGAGAAACACATTACTCATCTCTGAGGAGGAACAGCAAATCCCCGAAATACCTCTTTATTTGTCTTCCCCAAAGTGATTAGTCAAAGCCACAAATGAGACGCAAACATCCTTTTTGACTGTCTGACTTAAACTAAATTGCACGCTCTGTGCATGCATGAATTGTGAAGCTCATCACGATTGCACTAAAACTACAGGAATGCTTAATACATGGAATCAAAGCGTGACATCTGGTTGTATGTGAATTATTGAAACAAGTCAGCGACATGAAATCTGCAGTAGCATGAGAAAGCAGTGGTGCAGCAGTTGATTGAAAGGAAGATCATCACTCGAACAGACTTTGACACTCCGAGTTTATCTTCATCCTACAGATGATTCACGGGCACCATAACTTAAAGGAACAGTTCACCCAAAACTTACACAAATATACAAAAAGAAATGGACACGATTCTTTCATATTTGAATCATAGAGTTACTCAAACCTCATTAGCATATGCGTCGCTTATGCAAATGAGTGGAGTCAGGTTTAATGAAATTGGTTCACGAGGGAAAGCTTTTCAGAGAGTAATAAGTTAAAATCAGTCTTTGAAGTCGGACTCTTTAATGTTTGACTTATAACATCCCACCTAACAGAATAAATTCTCAGACATTTCCAAGCATTTGTGTTCTAATTAAGTACTTCGTTCTTCATGTAACATTAACAAAATGTTTGTTCAAAGGTACCTGGTCTTTAATGATGTTCTCAAAACATTACCATTGTTTGTGGAACTTTAAAAGGATGAAAGAAAAGCTGTTTAGTAAGTATTAGAATGTTCAAAATTAATTAATAAATTAATTCAAAATTATTTAATAATCGCAAAATCTTGCAGAATAATAAAATGTAAGGTTTCTTAGTCTCAGAACCAAAAAAACCTTTATTATGCTGGACAAAGATTTATCGCTATTAATCGCATTTTGTGTATTGTGTATATTTATCATGTATATGTGAATACACACACATTCATGTAAATAAATAAGAAAAATAAGTTATTTATATTAAATGTTTATATATAATTTAATATGAATGTAAATATATACATTAAATAATGTTTTTTTAACAATGGGAACATTTGCTAAATATTTCGCAAACATATTTTTGTTAGCTGGGAAACTACTTAATCGAAACTTGACAGCCCATCATAATTGTAGGAAAAAGCAGCATTAAACTTCCTTTTCCATTTTTCAGAAAGGCAAAAGTTATTAACGCATGAGTTACAAATAACGATATTCATAATAAAAACATGTTAGTATAATAATCCATCTCATGGATAAACCTGCAGGAGGGTACGCTTGACTAACCCCCTTGTGCCAATACATGAAGAACAAAATCACATTACTCTGCAGTGTGAGGGCAGCCTAAAGGATTATTGATCCTACAACGGTTTCATCCCACCCACAGTGAGTTAAGACTGTATGGATCGGTGTTATGAGGTTATATTATCTCTTTCCCACCAACTGATGTGTTTTATTTTAATATACAACTCTCTGTTTTGGATGTGGAGATGGATGTGTCAATATCACTAAGATAAGGAGGGCATTAGTGTGATCAACGTCAGAGTGTCTCAGATATCTGAATAAATTGGTATGAAAAGGCAACCAGCAGGACTCAGTGAGCCATTTCAGATTAGTTAACAAAAAATCGAAATCTAACTTTGCTCAGTTTTAGATTATTACATTATACATTATTTTTTGACTTTGTTGTGCGGTCAAGAAATTACACGCTGCAGGGAGCCCAGGGCTTTTGTTAATTTTATGTGACCAATGTCAAATAAGCTGCATTTGAAGAAAATGTATGTTGCGTTTCAGGCTCTTTCTTATTCGGGTAAAGTACACTGTCATGTCTTGCTTTCTCTAGATCTAAAATGTCAGAAAATGTCAAGATTTTCCCATAGCGCAATACTGTTGTTTTAACCGCTTAAGATCTAGAGTGGTATAGAAGGTTTATCCCCTCAAGTGAAATTCATGATGCTTTCACACTTGTCCTGTTGCAGCCATTAATAATTCCTGAGGTGTCACACTGTCTTAGGATTTGAATGAATCATCAGAGGATTTCACAATGTGGAGAAAGTCTTTGACCGTATACGGGTTACATTATATACCAAGGGAGCAGCAGGAGCTCAAGGGAGCGCAGTCTGAGAGCATCTATCTTTAGCACTTATTATACAGTGCGAGGCAGAGAAGCTACGTTCAGAGAAAAGCCCTATGTGTGCTCAACTTCATCAGTCATAAAGATTAGATATGACGTGTCATGTCAGATTGCAGTGATGAAGCGTTATTTTTACACTGAAACTTTTTTCCTCTTTTGCATTAAAAACATATCTGAACATCCTATACCATAGAAAAAAAAAAAAAAAAAGATTTAAAAATTTAAAGTATGTTTTTTTCTAGAAATAAATATTAAGATATAATTAGATTAATAAGTAAATAATAAACAAAAACATGCATTTGTCTTATATAATAATAACAAATAATCCAATAAATAAATTATATTTGATGGTTTTCATTGATATTAATTTTAAATGATTCTAACTTGGTAAGCATAAGAGACAAAATCATCATCTTAACTTTCAAAATCATCATCTTAACTTCCTTATCACATACCAACACACTCATTAAAGCAACGTCCTCAGCTATTGTGGGTTTTAACAGATTCTGCATTTCCCTTCTTATTCTAAAATAATATTACAGCAATCCCTAAAAAGTAAACAGCCAGTTCCTACAGTGGCAACCCGCTTATCATCTTAATCTATTACATTCACAGAGTTCAACAAAGTTTGGCCATGTTCCCAATATGTGTGGTCACCGATAGGGACGGGAAAGAACTACATAGACCTTAACAACAGGAAGTGGAGGAGATAACATCTGCAGTAACCCTAGCCTCCTATCACATTAATGTATGCCACACACAATGTCCTGCTGAACCAATGACCTAAACCCGAGCAGAGCTACAGAACAGGCAGAACTCTAGCTTTAACAGGCAAATTAACGGCAGTGACCAAATGAGCTGAATCATTTGAAATTTGGCTTGAGAGAACATTTCTGCAAACTGTTTATTTGCTTTTTTTTCAAATACTGTTATATGAAGAGGTATGTCACTACATGGGCGACGTGCAGGATTCCTTCTCTTGTGGTTATCTTGGGTGGATCGGAACAGGAGATGCAGCCTATTAGTCAGCCTGTGTTTAGCTTCTTCAACCATTACGTACGTTGAAGAATACAGAATGGCAGGGTTATAGGTTTTTAATGGCTTGGGAAGCACTTTTTGAGGGGGGTTTGGGTTTTTGTGCATCTCAGTGTTTAGTGATCTCCTTAAATGGTCTCCTACTGCATAGTGCTCATGATTTGTGTATGTACAGCAAGTGTATTTTTACGGAGGTCACGCCATAAAGAATAACATTTTTCTTGATTTCCTTGACGTTTCAGAACACAAAACATCCTCCCTAGCGCAAAAAGAGCATTTATAGAAACCAAGCCTCAAAAAACAAGGGCAAAAAACCCCCACACTCCTTTTTCTAATACAGCTTTATGACGTTGCTCATTTTAAAGCAACTGTATGTAGTTTTGTGGGCTTTTTTTTGCGACTTTGAAGCCCTCTGCTGTTAAGTGAGTAATTCCAACCGTACTTTTGTTGCCCTCCAAAAAAATCAAAAGAAGAAAAAACCTCAGACATTCAGAAATGTAATGTCTGGTGGACTTGAAACAATTCAATTTAAGCATAGACCTGTCCATGGAGATGGCAAACTGTCTAAATCTCATATCAGATTTTGTCTGAACATGTCTGCACAGATTTTCCCTTAATCATCTCTTCCATCTCTCTCTGCTCTTTACTTTGAAGTTGCTTTTTCTTTTTTAAATATCTTTGTGTTTTGTTGACAAAATTATGTTATTTTCTCTGTTTCTTAAACACTCAAAATAGCCTCCAATCTTGAACTGTTTGTAAATGTAAATAAAATTCACAGCGTTTTTCAATTTGTGGAAGGCAAATGCATTCCTTTGTGTTTACCTCTCAGCACTTTAATACTTTTTTGGTATTGAGTGCATTCACTTTTAAAATGAATTTTTATTTATTTAGTTCCCTGGATACCTGCTAATGTAATATAATGCTACCCAGAGAGAAAAAAAAAGATTGCTGTTTTATAATATATTTTTGATGTTTTTTGTACAGACACTGCATGTAATGTCAGGTATTGGACATGCTATTGATTTCTTGTGTACCTCACTCCACATTATAATTGTGAGATCAATCTTTATACATTTCAGTGCAGCAATTTATTGCACATATTAAAATGAATGAGAAATGAGGGCAAACTGAGAGGGAGACTTTGGAATAAAAGCATTGACAGACAGAAAAACTTTTTGTGAGTACTTTTTGTGACCATCATGCACTAAAGTGTCATTCTATCTTTTTAGAGTGAAACCTCTCAAAATCCATACGCAGGTCCAAAAACAACAACCGCTGTTTCCCTAAAAGACCCAACGGGGTCCTGCAAAGCCAGCTCCAGGGAACCAGAGACAGGATAAAGACTTTACCAGGTCTCTTGGAAACTGTGTACTCCCGAACTCCTCAAGACAAGACAAATAGCGTCAAGGTATGCATAATTTAAATAATAGTTAAAAAGAAAGTTACTGCAATGGTATTTTAATTAGCAGTGGAGTAATTATACCACATTATCTTCCACAAATCAATTCTACCTCTGACTTATTGCTTCTCGGTTGATACTATTTGTTATATTTTCAGAAATGTATTCTATTTTTACTGCCTTTTCTTACAGTGTACGTTTTGAAGAATGTAGTACAAGAAATCCTCTAACAAACGAAATATTATATGAAATATAAATATGAAATATTTTGTAAGCTTTAAAATGGTCACACAAAAATGACAGATCTATCAGTAGACAACAAAAACACTTTTTTATTATAACAGTCCATGATTTCAGACAGCTGTTTGAGATCAAATCATCTAGGTTACATCACAAGAAGTTGTCTTACCGGGGTTCAGGGCGCAAACTGTTTCTATTGGCCTGGTTTTAAAAGCGCTTTCTGTAGAATATGACTTGAATAAAGCAAAATTATGAAGGATTTCTTTAAGTGAATGACATGAAGACAAAGTTCCTGCCAAAAGGGATTACTTTGTCTTCATGGAAATATGTAAATGTGCTTTGGGAGGGAGCACAATGTGCTCTTAGAAGTTTTGTATGTTATTTAAATATTTTCCTATAATGAATCGTTTCAAATGACCACATTTCTCTTTCAGGTTCATGTTCTAATAGGCGATAAAATTCTAATTATATTTTTGTACTTTGCATATGTTCTTGGGAAAGCATGACTCAAGTGGTCTTGCTGTACACAGTTATCAAGTTCTATTATCTAACCTCCCACTCATCTCAGACATCATATAAAATGGCTTTTATCTATTACAGAGAATAATGTCAACAATGAAACAGACTTTTTGATGTTGTATTTTCTTATGCTACAGTCCATTTGAATTTATTTGTATTAAAGGAACATTGTGCTGTTGTAAACTTGGTGAAGTTATGCCCCAGGAGCAATGAAAATGAAAAATAGCACGTCTCATATTTTAGTACTAAGAGTTTTTGTTATTCCATTTCTTAAGCTTATTCCAAAAATGCTAACATATTTGGCCTGAGTAAAAAATGAAATGCCTTTTAAGCATTGTTTCATTTACCTTCTTGTGTTGAAGTACTTGGAGGTGGTCGTGAATGGATTTCTTCTGGTTTTCAGAAACACATGCTCTTGCTCAGCGGAGCGCCAGAGCAACATTGATGAGCACACATCGGCAACAGCAACTCGGCCAATCACTGAACACCTCCCAAAGAGTCTTGATGACATTCTGGCTGGTAAACAAGGCCTTTGAGCTTTTAACCCACCTCAAAACATCTCTCGAGGCCTTGTTTTCCCAAATGTTCAATTTTCAGCTAGGCCATCTTATCGGTCTTTAACAGCAAATGCGTCATGTTTTGGAAGTTGAATTGATTGAGTCAGCGTGTTCAGTAAATGAAGTTATCATAGATTTTCCAATACTCATCTTCTGCATGGAGGGATGGAAAGCTTGAATATCGAAAGTCCTCAGCTAACAGGCTTCATTTCATGGGTGGGAAACCAGGGAGAAGCCAAACTGCTAACATGATCTACATGCATGGAAGCACAGCGGAGGTTAATTGTCATTTCCTCCTGAGGATGTTTACCAATAACTTTAGTGTTTTCTTTTTCCATCTGGTCACTCAAGCTGTTTTCCAGGGTTTTGCAGTTTAATGGAATAGCTGAGTGAGAACGTCACCATCTTTCAGTGTCAAAAAGAATTGTTTTTACTCTGATGTGTTAGCCAAATGTTTGAAGTAACAAAGTATTAAATATTATAGCAAACAGATGACACTCTCTATTTGCATTCTTTTGTTTTAGCATCACCTTGGTCAAAAGGATCCTCGCTAAAGATATCCTAGAGGTAGAATTATATAACACTTATAAAGTGTTTATACGCTAACCAAATGTCTGGTGCAGCAATAATTATAATAATAACACCATCCTGATGCATACCACTCATAATGCATTTTGCACATGCATAATTCCAGTGGTACTGAAGAAAGTTTATGTAGATTGTTAAAGTGAAATGAGTAAATCATCCAGAAATTGGTCCAGTGACAAAAACAAGGTTCAAACACACACACTGAAGCCATATACAAACTGCAGCAACAGATTTGGACTGCATCCAGCGCTTTGAAGCAAATTAAGGGTATATTACAGTGTTGGTCTTTGTGAAACGCAAGCTTTCCTGACTTTGAAAGGAGGTCTGCAGATGTGTCGATTAGCTTTCATGAAAACCAAATGGAATCGCTTCAGTGAGCGCTTGACAACAGCTTCAATCAGTATGCATTTTGATTCTGAGTGAGGCTTAAGCATAAGAACTAAATGTACCTTAACTAGCACGTGTGTACTCTAAAATGTAAGGGTAGTGTGGCACATTATGTAAATAACCCCTTATTATACTCATTTAGGTTGTGGTTTTCAACAAAGAAGCTGGTGGCTACTAGGAGGCATTGGCAAAGCCAGGTGGACTACAAGTATTTCAAAGCCATTTTAAAATTACCTTTCAAAATCCTTCAAAATAAACTAAAAGATGATCTTTCATGAGGATGAATTCGTTCTTGAAGATAGTTCTTAATTTTAGTTTTTTTTTTACATTTTCCAGGTAATTAAAGGGTTCTTAAAATGAGAAAGACCTCGATGAAATAGCCACCGTTCTATAAAAACATACTGTACGTTTCAGAACTCAAAACTTTGTTGTTAGTTTTACATGAAAATTGCTGAATATAACTCTACTACCAATATAGCATTCATTTAACAAAAGAGCTCCGATGAAGGCTAAAAGAAAAGCGTGTCTGGTTTCCTGTAGCTTGTGTGTGTTTTGCAGTGATTTTCCGCTTCATGAATTCAATTAATGTAAGTTTTTGTTCCCTTCTGTCTGAAGGACTCATTAGAGCAGCACACAATCCATTCTGTGTTCAGTAGACTCTTTAGTCAGGGCACTCCAGTCTAATACTTGTGCTTAAAAATCAAAGAGCTGTTTAATGCTTTATTTTAAAGAGATATATTATATCATCATTATTATTAATAATAATAATATCATTATTCCTACAAATACATGGATCCCGGCACTTTGAAAAATGTTTTCTTTCATTTTTGTCTTTGTTAAAACAAGAAAGCTAAAAATATCCTATGGTGAAAAAATAAAGCAAACAACAAACAATTTAAACATTGAGAAAAAGAGAAAAATCACAAAAAGACACAAATAAAACTATAACGAAATTGAAAAAAAAGAAATTCTACATCCTTTACAAACACTATGGCCCAATAATTTAAGAAAATAGTGTCTCTAAAACGTTCATATTGCTTTGTACCTTCATCAGTGCCCTTTAGGGAGTTCAGCAATACAGTGCTGTGAAGTAATCACAACGGCCAGAAGGGGACGCCCTCCTCCGGGCTCTGCGCTTGCCTCAACAAGGAGGTCATGAGGTTGCCAGTGAATCAGCTGGCATCTTTGAGGAGAGAGAGTCCCGTTATTAGCTTGTTTAATCCTCAGCACAATGTCCTTTTGTGTTCTTTTGGCAGTAGAGAAAAAAATACAAGGTATAGTTACTATTCCTCATGATCATGGAGTATTCACCATTGTTGCATTTAGCATTATTACTCTCTAAGATATTATTACTATTACTATCACCATCACGGATACACAGAGTGCATCGTGTGTCATGTGCGCGCATGTGTGTGTGTGAACGTGTGTGAACGTGTAAGTCAAGTGTTCAGTGCTCAGAGCTTGTTTTCTCAAAAGAGAAGCTAGGCAGAGTCAATAGCTTGGAGTTCGGGACGCCTTCTTGAGGCAACCCATCTCCTCCTCCACCCAAATCAAATGAGTCCTTGGAGTCACTGGAGGGAGCGCGCCTCCTCAGGCAAGTGTCCCGACTTGGTAATGGGGGTGGCACCATCCCCAGAGCAGGGTGAAAGCCTCCCGGAAGCTCCGAACCCTCGGGTGGATCCACAGAGATGCACGGTGGACTCATCTTCTTCTTGCGGCCGCGTGGAGAGGTCTGCTGCTGCAGGCTGTCACCTCGCGACACGAAGCCGGAGGAGATGGAACTGCGCTGGGGACTGCTTTCCACGGATGAGCACACCTCGATGGAGTGCCGACGTGGGTCGTCAAGCCAGGACAGAGGCCGTGGTAACAGCAGAGCTCGCTGGCCCTGAGTGTCCACGCTGTGGTACTTTTTAAGCTGGCGTCTTGCACCTTGATCTCCTGTCCCTTCTCCGATCCCGTCGTCGCTCCTCCCTGCGAGCCCTGCCCGAATAATTTGTGATACCTCCTGATCTACAGAGTCCGTTTCCTCCTGCTTCCTGGTGGCCAGCGATGGGCGGGGTGGAGAGCGGGAACGCCTGGAGAACACATTGTACTGGTCGCAGGGGTTGTGCTGTGTGTGGACACTAGGTCGCGATGGTTTCGGGGAGGCTCCTGGTGTGGCAGGGACCAGAAAGAGGGAAGGCTGGTGCTGCTGCTGCTGCTGCTGAGGTGGAAGGTTGACAGGGGGGTCCGACAGTTCCCTAAGTCCCAGGGGACCCTCATTTTCTCCTCCCTCTGTGTATAGAGTCTCCTGAGAGTCAGCACTCACTGCCACCTGAAGAGAGCAGGGACGGGAGGAGGTGAGGGGAAGGTAAGGGGCAACATTAGGGATTAGAACATGAACAAGGTGAGAGGGAGACTGGTTAGTATGAGATGTTAGGGATGTAAAAGCTAGTGGAAGGTGAGGGGAGCCGTGGAGTTAGAGTGGAGTTCACCATTAGCATTGCACTCCACAAGCTCTCTGCTTCAAAGGATTGGAGGTGAAATTAGAAAAATAGAGAGACCACCTCAGGGCATCTGTTTTGAATGCATTTGTAGCCCCATCAGAGGTAGCTAACATTTAGAATCTGATGTTGGTGTTCTTCATTTTTTAAAAGTTTGTATCAAACTTGAGAGTATCAAATGAAGTAACTCGTCACAAGACATACCAAAATGTCCCGGCCACACAATAAACCTTTAACTGGCAAAAATAGTGCTTAAATTGTGCTACAAAGTTCAATAAAACTTGGTTAATAGCAGTTACACATTCTGAAGTAACATTCTTAATTCAGCAACCAGTTCACCACTAGTTAAAACATTCTAAGGCTTTTCAGTCTCATGGGCGGTCCTAGGTATGGGCTTCCAGGGCTTATGCCCCCATTCTTTTATTGCTTTGAGTTTTAATGTCACTTTTCATCTGCTCCATAAAACAGATTTAATGGAGAAACTAGAGAATCTATTGACTTATTGGTGGGATTTTGTGTTGCAGGTTTTGCCTGGCCAGAGGAGAACGGCACACTTTTTTGACACACTATTTCCCTGTTTAATACTGTAAAGCTGCTTTAACACAATACAAAAAAGGGGTGACCTGACTTGACACGCACTCCATCCAGATAATAAGCACCACATATTTAACAGACAGAATGGAATATACTTTTGTACTGAAGCATGACTGCTTTTGGCTTATAGTAAACTCTTAAAAAAGCCATGACCAAGGCCACGAACTTTACAAACTTTGGTAAAGCAACAATTTTGTTTTCTTATATAAACAGTATACCAACTTTTGAACAAAAACACTTGCAATGACAAGTGATCGGAAGCTTGAAAGGAGCATGTTTTTGCATGCACAGAGACCTTTTTTATTTAGCAGTATATAAATATTTACTTCATAAAAATGCCTTATTTTTAAGATTATAATATTCTAGCAAATGATGATTTACATATATCCTCAAGACGTTTGGGCAAAGGATGAGTATCTCCAGACCCTAGAACCGCCCCTGGTCCTTCTTATTGCCTTTACTGATAGGAAATGTTTACTGTGTGCACTTTCAACAAAATCAGAAAGTGTACAGGCTACAGGAGAAATTAGCAAATAAATATTTGTCTTCCTTTTGCTCTATATCATTGTCTCCTCTTTGACATTGACACAGTGCCTGAGTAGCAGCACTGTATATGCTACTGCTGTGGGTAAAGTCACGTAGGTGAAAACTTACAATATCAATTGCACTTTCAGAGAAAAGTTTGTAGTAGATGTACTGTTTTAACTAGGGCAGAGACATATTTACCCTAGGGCAAAACTTCAGGCACTGTTTGGCAGACTGCACTCTGAGCCACTGGGCTACTGCAACAGACCACAAGACCCACGTCTCTTTCTGGGGTCTCCTTCTCTCAGAATTCTACCTAAAACTGTCGCTTTCTTTGAATCAAGGGAGTCTGAGAGAGGCAACATCCCAGTAGGAGAGAGGTGGGTGGGTGTTTTGGGAGGGGTTAAAGATCACAAGGAATCGTGTCACATTTGGAATGTTAACTTACATTGAGTAAGAGACTGAGCCATAAGCGTTCCTGTTCTATGCTGAAACTTGCATGCTTGAAGCTATGCTGCCGCCTAGTGGCAGGAAGTTGATTTTACATTTGCATATGACAAATGACTGACTAAATGGCATGCATGGGAAACCAAAATATATATAATTAAATAAACATCAGTGTTGTTAATAATATTTTCTGTTGTAAGTTAATGTTAAAAACAAACTAATGCAATACTGTTTAAATACATATTTTTGGTAGATATCATATATAAATAACTACCATCAGCATTTATTTTTACTTTAAAACGAATTCAATATCATTGTTGCAGATCTTCAGAATATCTGTTTTATAAATGCGACTAAGTTGAGTGTCTACTCATTTTTATTCCTCTAGATCTTTACCCTGCACTTTTGGCCTTTACAGTAGTCATGGTGAAATGCGTTGGGATTTAAGGGGGTGTGGTGGGAGAAAGAGGGACAGAATTGGGGACGGAGTTCAAGGATCTGTGGCACTGGAGGCCAGCTGAACCAAGCAGCCCTTTCCAGCTCTCTCAGGAACAGGAGTATCTGTGCCTCAGGAGGAGCTCGGGGTCAGGCTTGGGTTGTACCATGCTGAGCTGCTCGGAGTGAGTCACATTAGACGGTATGCAGGCCAAAAAGCAGCAGAAAAAAAGGAGAGAATGCAGGAAGGATTTAGAGAAGAAATATACTAGCCAGAGAGAGAGATCAACAGTGCAGAGGTGTCAGACTTCATACCACTCACATTCCCATAAGTCTCCGATCACTATCCATAGACAAGGAATATTATGCATTATGAAAGAAGACAAGCAGAGAGAAAACTGTTCTGTTGTAAAATCTAGTCAGCTGCCTACAGAGGTAACAGAGTCATATGCTGCTCCTGATACCGAGGTTATTCCAACTTACTTTGATGCTTGAAATACTCACTTCAGCCAGATTCTAAACTTGCATTCCTAATGCAAATACACTGTGTACTTCTGCTACATATCACACATTGTCACAACTTTGAAGGCTTGTGCCATTTTAATGGAATATATGTATTTATTTATTTTTATTTTCTGTCACATCCCAGAACCATTTACTGATTTTTTCAGTAGAATGAGGGCTTCGGCAGGTTTATCCATTTTCTTACCACTGTTTGCACACTGAGTACCTACTTGTACTCTATGCCATGCCAATATAAGAAATTTCACACGTATTGCATAAAGGGCAAAGAAACTAAAGCCTTTATTCAGTAAGGATGCCTTAAATTGAGTAAAAGTGATAGCAAAGACATTATAATGTTATAAAGATTTCTATTTCCAATAAATGCTGTTCTTTTGAACTTTCTATTCATCAAAGGATCCTGAAAAATTTTAACAGAAATAATATGCAGCCAAACGTTTCTTGAGCACGGAATCAGCATATGAATGATTTCTGAAGTATCATGTGCCACTGAAAACCTGATTAATGGCTGCTGAAAATTCGTATTTGCCATCAATTGAATGATTTACATTTTAAAATATATTCAAATGAAAGAAATGTATTAGCATAAGAGAAATCTTTATATAAAATTGCTAAGCCAAAAGTCTTGAACGTTGTGTATGCGTCAGGTGAAAAAACAAGAAATACTGTATGTACCTAGGCAGCTCACCAGATTTTAGAACAGAGCTACTAAGTGGAATCAACAAAACCAGAGTGCCTCAACACGTGTTAATAGAAACAGACTTTGTAAGCATAACACATTTCAAAGGAAGCAGTGAAAGGTCTGAGAAGACTGAACCTGAGCTCACCTGTCTGCGCAGAGTTCGTGAAAGAGTGTGTGCCCGACGAGGAGGGGGGATTCGTGGGATGCTCTCTGAGTCCGATAGGCTGTGAGGACTGATCGGTCTGAAAAGATCAGTGGGCACAGTCAAGTGCAGTGTGGGTTCTTCTGTTTGAGACTGGATAGAGCCTGTAGACCCTGTGTGAGGAGACAGGTTTTCATATCGCACAATGACTGGCTTTTGTAAACAAACCACATTTTAAACAAATTCAGAAATAGAATGGATGTGGAGTGCTCTACCTGTCTGAGCGAGGTGAGGTGAGGTTGTGTGGGTGCTGTGGGTTGAGTTGGGCTGCAGTGGCAGGAACATGTAGCTGTCATTGGGAAGAGAATGCGTGCGGCCCACTGAGGTCTTCTTCACGTACAGTAAGTGCTCGTCCGTTGGCTCGTCCGGCTGCTGGGGGTCTGGGGGATCTGCTGGAGATGTGGTCTGAGGGGCATTAAAAGAGATGCGAGTCAAGGTGAGAGCTGGTACTTGTGTTTGGAGCTTCAGGGGCCCTTATGAACACATGGACGCACACGCACAGACATTGTACCTAATACATAGAAGCTGGACTGGTTAGCATACAATGAAAGGCAAACATTACTGCGCACCAGACATAGGGAGGAGACTGATCAAGAAATCTCATAAATCATGTTGTGTAGATGTAAATGCATATTTCTTATGTGAATGTGCACTTTTTTCGTATCTATGTATTGTATCAACAGATGGTTGAAAGCATGTGTATTTCAATAATTTTTAGTAATTTCTTTTAAATTTTTTCATTCAGTTGACCAAATTGAATGATTCATGAATCAGATTGAATAATACACACACTCCATTTGAAAATTTGGTAAGGTAATCTGTTAAACAAGTCTCAAGAACAAAAAATACAGATTTTTGGTGTTTGTGTATCCAGAATTTCTCAATTTCATGGAAACCTTTAAGATAATTTTAATAGCAATGTATTGTATACTGTATATGCATTTTTAGTAATTGAATCAGACTTAATCATACAGTTTAGTTTGTAAATTGTGGTGTTCAATGAGTATCAAGAACCAAATTTTTTGAAGTAACACTCTTAAGAATTTCTCATTTTCATAGAAAAAAAATGTAAGGTTTGGAATGACGTGAGATTAGTAAACAATAGTAATTACAGCAATTTCTCCATTATATTTTTTGATTGTTATTTGTGATTAAATATGTTTTTAGTACATTTGTTTCCTTTACACTGCAGTTTATTATCATTCCTTTTGGGTAACATATACATATATATATATATATATATATATATATATATATATATATATATATATATATATATATATATATATATATATATATATATATATATATATATATATATATATATATATATATATATATATATATCCATTTCGATTTACATTGCTATTTCTAACCTGCTTTATGGACATTATGCACAGTTATGCACATCTCAGTGCACATTTTTCTCCCTTTTTTCATCTACATAAATAAAATTGAAAAATGAGAACAGGCTGGATGTAGATCTCACTTTTCTGAGAAATGCTATGTATAAATTATTTATGGATCTATGGGCATAGTTCTGAGACAATGAATATGAATTCAATTGTGAGGTGACAGAAAGCATCAGCCTCCTCCCTTCAGAAGCTGCGCCCAGAGCCTGCACTACTGTAGCTGGCAGACAGCAGAAGCCGACCCCATACCACACTCCTATATTCTTTCAAGAAGCATGGTACTAGGGAGAAACTTCACTTTTAATACACAAAAGATAAGACAGAGATAAAATCATGAAACAAAAACAAAGAGACACAGGTAGATATGCAGACAAATAGATCGAGGATGCAAACAGGAACATCTAAAAAGTATGAAGAGACTAGATGGAGAAGAGGTTCAGAAATGGCCTTTAGACGTGTGAGAGGAAGAACATAGCTGCAGAACCCAGACAGGAAAGGAGCAGATTGACAGGCAGTAATACTAATCTACTGGACTGGACTGGACCATACAAACACTAGGCTGGTGCGAAATGTACAGAGAGAGGGAAAGAGAGAAGGAGAAAGAGAGGAGCGGACGGTTAGAAAGACCCCAAAGCTTCCAAATGCACTCGCCTCTCAGCTCTGCATAAAGCGATTATGATGAAGATGCTCTACTTTAACAAATTCATCAGACTAACAAATGTCAGAAAACAGATTACTGGCATAGTTTTAATATAAATAATTCATACAGCCCTGGCACGGCAGGTATTTAATTAGGTTAGACGTGTAGAGAGGAAGCACCAGTGTTAGGGAAGTTTGCAAACTAGTTTGTTAATGTAAGCTACCTATATGTTATAAAGTAGCTAAAATACAGTCAGGCTCGCTCTTTTTAAGTACTAGTAGTTTGTTAAACTACAAGCTACTGCAAGAAAGTACTGACCATTAAACAAAATGTTATTCTATTCTATATTATATGTTTTTACTTTTCTTTATCCAAGGATGCATTAAACTGATAAATTATAATGTTAAAGATCTGTATAGTATTTCAAATAAATAATGTTCTTTTGGATTTTCTTTTCATCAAATAATCCTGAAGTAAAGAGTTTATTACCATAAGTGTAACTTGAGCAAAATATTATTTCAAAATATATATTATGTAAACTATTATATCAATTATCAGTATTTCACAGTATTTATTTGTTTTTTGTTTTAAAAATAATAACAACAACAAGCTTAAAACACTTCTTTAAAAAAACATTTTTGAATTATAGTGTATATAAGCAAAAAATATACCGATAAACAGCAGCCAAATCACTTTGTCAACTGATGCTTTCTAGAAAAACTCTACTGGAAAACCAGCATTTATTTGAAAGCAACTACATCAAAATGTAGTTGATAGGTTAGTATTGTTACTAAGATTTGACACTTTTAGTTCTGTAACTTAATATTGTACAGGTACAGGTACCACAAGAATCCAAGAGAACCTTCCAGGTGCCACTCTGAAGAACATTTAGCTAAAACTGTGCTGTAACTATCTTAAAACACTGAACTGAGAAAACGTAAGGCTAATGTTTTCAGGGTCAAATACTGAAGCAGTGTGGAGAGGGTAGATGTCTTTGGAAGCGATGTAAGGCTGAAAGGCAGGAGTGAAAAATGAACATTGCTCTACTGTTCAATACATTGCACTCCTGACTGGTTAGTAAGAGGGGGTTAAAATCATCTGGGACAGAGTCATCCGTCAGAGCTAAGGACCAGGATTTCTCCGACGCCAGAGACAGAGCCTCCATCTCGGCTAGAGGAATCTAAAGAAGAAGAGATGAGCCAAGAGTGAGACGGGCAACCAGCACATGCATAGTTCGAAGACACGCACAGACTATCACAGGTTAGTGCAAGTTAATGAATACAGCTAAATGTCACCTCCATTTGAATTTGGATTGAGAAAGTATTTGAGCAAACAGGATGGAGAGTTGTGATTCAAATTTTAATGTAATAAAGAATTTAAAAAACATCTTGTAAGACTTTTAACATTAAAGCTTAAAGATTTATAGACCAGATAAATAGACACACAGACAGATAAATATTCAGTTTTTGTCAGATTTCTTTGAAATAAAAAATACTATAAAAGTCCCTATTCGTAATTACATTTAAATGAACACTCGTGAACTAAAAGAGAGCCAACTGTTTAATATAACACAATGACCTTCCTGTGTCAGGAGGAAGGATGCATAAACCCTTTCTTCAGTAGCCATGATGGATATCCTGAAGTTTGACAGCCCTCAGATATTATAGTTATATCAGAAACAAAAGGTCAAACTCAGTTACGGTCAAAGAGAAATAATGTGCAATCTCTTTCATAAATCCTCAAACGTCAGCAGGCGAAATCCCGCATGCTGCATCGTCTAATTGTCCCCGAGAGTTCGGGCTGGAACAACTTTTCGCAAAGTCGTCAAAATAAAAGCGCCAGCTATTTCCATAAAGACATTACATATTCTCCAATTACATTTTAAAAAAAGCTTTTAGAAGCCTCCATTTTGCAATGCTAATGCAATTTAATGAAATATTTCAATGTGAAACAGACCAAAGGAGATTTCCTTGCATAATTCAACAGCGGTCCAGCTCTTTATCGATCCACACATTACTTCTTCGACTCCGGCCTGATGAGTCCATCTCTTTTTCCGGGTATTAATGATCTTTGGAACGAGGCACAAAGTTCACACAATTTTGCAAAACTCTGTCACTCTCATGGGATCAGGAAATAAGTACACTTCAACAAATGGATATTACTGGAGCAGAACCAAGTCCTCGCCTTCTAAAGAGCGCTGGAAATCCCAGAGTGCAGAGGTGGTTTTGTAACTGACACACAGAAGCTTCGGTGCTATTATGTAAGTTTAAGTGGTCCAGAGAGAGAAAAGGAGGGAGAGAAGAAAGGAAGGAGACAGGCAGAGGAGTGTGGTACAAGGCAAAGCTGGGTGAACGGGGATGCCATTGACCTGTTTCTCAGTGCAGTGCTTGCTGGGAAGGGGGGGAAGAGCGTAGTAGTGGCAGATGGAGCCAGATAGGTTGTCCATGAGGCTGAGCTCTCCTTCCAATGAGCCCTGGATCACCAGGGAAACTGAGTCAAACATAGGCCTCCGCTAAAAGCCCCAACATGTGGCAGACAGGATGAATGACGAAGAGAGAGAAAGAGAACAGACAGAGACAGAGGCAGAGGAGATGACCAGGGGTGACGTGAATGACATTACACAGAGAAAAAACAGAGAAGAAATGAAGGAAGGAGAGAAGTTTGTAGACTACTATATAACACAAGCAGCCAGAAGAGAGATTTACGAAAGGATAAACAAGAAACTCAGAATTCGTTTAAAGGAACTGTTCACCCCAAAAAATAAAGAAGGCACCCACGTTACTGACAGCCTTTCTTCCGTGGGGCACATAGGTTGACATTCTGAGCCATGGCCATGGATAGGTTTGCAACAACGTGATAATTTGTGACTGAATTTTGAAGTGAACTGATCCTTTAAACCAGTTTATCTAAGATGCATTTCTTAGTTAAATCTGTAGTCCAATTCATTACGTGCTGTATTATTGGGCTCTGAACCCTGAGACATTAAAACATTTGATATTACCACTGACACCCACAAGGGGGTACTAGAGCTCTATGTACGTTTGTTCCCATGATGAGGAAAACATTTCAACACCGGCCACACTTCAGAAGAGAACTGGAAGGATAATGTCATTGTTCACTTAAAAAAATGGCTGGTATTCTGGAAATAGCCAGCCTACATTAAAAAAAGAAGAGGTCTGTATCACTACTTTCCCATGGCATTAGTCTGACCTCCGACCACTAAGTTTATGAGGAGCAAACAACAGTCGCATCTCTTTAGGATAATTACAGAAACTGATGGACTTCCCCACTTTATAAATAACAGTCTTAAAACTGTCTTTTCAGTAAACCTAAATGCATGTTAATAATGGTCTGAAAGCTCTTGTAAATACCAAATCTGCATTATTTTATAACTAATAAAAAGTTAATTGTTAGTTAGAGACTGGTGATAACCAATGTAGAAAAGAATGCTGCATATATTGTGCAAAATTAATATATTCATATATTGTTTATCATGTTTCTAAAGAAGTTCAGATATACAAGTTCGAAGGTTCAGCCAAAAATGAGCATTTTGATATCATTTGCTCATTGGCATGTCATAGGTAAAAAATAAAAGATATTCTAAATACTGAGAATAACTATTGGGAAATAGCTAACTAGTTGATTAATTAGCATGCACATTACTTATTATTATTGTCTTATTCTGCATGGCCATATTCTACATCCCTTAACTACTACCTAATTGACTAGTATTTAACTACTATTACAACGACCTCACTTAAGATAAATAAGCAGCAAATAAGAAATTTCTTGAGGGAACCATCTTAGTCAATAGTTAAAATGTGTTTTACCCAATTTTTACCAGTGATTGAGGTTTAAAAACAACATAAAATATGGATAAACAATTACATTTTGAAATGAAATTTACATTTTTGGATTCACTATCTATTTAAGCTGTTGTTTACCACAGAAAATAACTCTTAAAAGAAAATGTTTACAATTATGCACTTGAACAGAAGTCAATGGGGCACTGCTTTGCACTGATTTAAAAGCACGCAACGTAGTGTGTAGAACTACAAGGCTTACACATTGTACATGTTTACACGACTAGAGTAACAAAATTGTTTACCATCTTCTTCTATGTGGAGTTTCCCCCATGACCATATAAAGCCACAAGAGAATTAGAGAGACAAATCCACAGGAATTAGACTGGTAATGCAGATTCAAAATCTCAGTAGTCCCACTGCTAAAAAACTAATTACATATCAAATAATTCCCATTTTGTACAGACAAATTAATATATGAACGCACTGATACAAATGCTTTAACAAACCATGAGCTGGATGGTTTTTTTTTTGCTTTTATATCCTCTAGAAGGTCGTGCCTGTTCGACTCCCTCTACAAGTGTATTGCTGTAAACAAGTCTTTTTTAATAATTTTCTGTGGTAATGGGAAGCATACAGCAGATGCATAAGCCTAACTGAACCATACACATTCTTTTATTGTGCATCAGTGACGCATGTGGGTCCACACATCTATGGAAGCGTATGGTGTGTTGTTTTGCAGTATACTGGATTTAGACAATAAAGTGTTGCAGTGACATGTATTTTTGTAGGCCAACCCCAAAGTTAACATAACAGAATTTTTGGTAACACTTTATTTTAAGATGTCTATAATACAGAGTAATTACATAGTAAGTTTTAATTTTGTAATTATGCAGATGTAACAGGCTGCTACCAAGTCTGTTACACAGTTACTTATGTAACCAAAAGATTGTCACATAATTGTTGCAGAGTTTATACAACATAATTATAAATTCAAGTACACAGACATAAGCTACTTAAAATAAAGTGTATCAAGATTGTACTTAAGTGTACTTCATGTGTATCTATACTGTACACCTTATCTAGCTGCACCTTAGTTAGATTGAACCCATTAGTACAAATCTTAAATACATGTAATACCGTTCTAATTACATTACAATTATACAATATTAAACAGGCATAAACTACTTTGACGTGTAGCAAGATGGTACTTAAGTGTAAGTAGGTGTGTAACAGACTCGGTCTTTTACATGTGTGTAACTGTAGATGCCTGTTACATTAAAGGCTGTTCCATAACTTAGTTACATGATACATTTTACAGTTTTGAAGTACATTTTATTTCATGTAAGTACAATGGCTACTACAATAGTACCTCATTAGATAATTGCTCTATTTTACGACACCTTAAAATAAAGTGTTACCGGATTTTCTAGGGATTTCAGAAAATAAGCTCTTTTTTAATTCCAGTGTTTTGTTCATAATTACCTCCAAAAATATATTTTTTTATGAATTTTGAAACCTACATAACATCATCAGAAAAAAAAACTTAATTTAAGCTCTTACTGTCTTTTTTTATGTAATAATAAAATAAAAATCAATGAAAGTTTATGAGTAGTTTGCAAAAGTGTGATTATAAACAAAGCTGTGGAAGCTTAAGTGATTAACTTACTTGTTTAATGTGTTTGATACTTGTTAGTAACTACCTTTTTTAAGTTTACAAGAAATAATACAATTACTGATGTACTTTATGTCATAGAATGACGATATATCTTAATCTTGTGCTAACCCACAGACCTTATTTCAGGCAAAAACCCATTAAAAACACATTAGTTCCAAAGTTTCGGCCTACAAAAATATGTAATCTCTGCAGCATTTTCAACAAAATAAAAGCAAGCTGGACACCCTGCTGAAACCTGCTTAACATAGTGACTGGTCTGGCTGGCCTAATTTGGTCATAAACAGCTTAAAGGATTATTCCACCCCAAAATTAACAGTTTGTCATTAATCACTTACCCCCATGTTGTTCCAAACCTGTAAACGCTTTGCTTGTCTTAGAAACAAATTTTAAGATATTTTGGACGATATGGAAAGAAAACAAAAGTATTCTCATAGCTGTGTAACGTTATGGTTGAACCACTGATGGCAGATGGACTATTCTAATGATGTCTTTCATACTTTTCTGGACCTTGACAGTGTAATTGAATTGCCAGTCAATATGACAGTCACAACCCTCATGGTTTTCATCCAAAATATCTTAAATTGTATTCCAAAGAAGTTTGGAACGACATTCTGGGATTGAGTAACCCTTTAAACCAGTTAGTTACATAGTCTGGTTCAGAAGTGGTGCCTGGAAACGATACAATTAAAAGTACATACCACTGACCTCACACTAACTCACCTCTAATGTTGGCTCCAAATTATGAGGAGGATCAGGATCTGTCTTTATGTGATCTTCAGAGTCCCTGCGTATGTCTGCAGGTGGGCTGTCTGTGGGGTAAAGAGGTCCTGACATATCTCGAGAGTCTCTTGAAATCCAAGGCGACCCTCCTGGTCCACCTACATCAGCATGTCCCAAAGGTGGCATGTGTCCACGGGATATTCCTCCATCTCCACCCACAGCCTCCAACTCCAGCTCCATCTCGGCTTCTAGCTCAGCCTCCTCTTTAGCCTCTTTGTTGCTTTCCTCCAGGTGCTTCATGAGCACAGCGATCACCACATTGACCAGCACAAACTGAGCCGTCAGTACAAAGGACACAAAGTAAATGGGGGACACCACCGTGTTATAGCAGATGCCTGTGTCTTGGGAGCAGTCTCTGAGCGTGTCCTGCAATGTAGATGCAAAGAGCGTAAAAAAGAGAGGTGAATAGGTTGTTAACGACCGTAGAAAAACACACCCAAAAAATTTTAATTAAAACCATGCACATCATCGAAATTCACCATGACTTTCCCTGTGTCCCACCTTCATAATGCCATTCCAGTTGTCCCCAGTGGATACACGGAACAGCAGGAGGAAAGCCATGCCAAAATTCTTGAACGTGGCATAACGGCCAAGACCTTCACAGGGGTGCAGCTCATCACATACTGGGACAGAAACAAAATGTCATGAGGTACATGGTCTGGGAATGTGCAAATCAACATTTTCAGTATGGTGAATAAGTGCACTTAATGAAAAGTTTGTGTTTAAAATACACTTTCAGATATGAAAATACCAAAAGTGGGATCACAGCAACACAGTTTTAGGTCCCCAAGGAACCTTTTAGTGATCAGATCTTAAAACAACCATTGTTTTCATTGGGCAAAGAAAATTTGAATACTTTTATAGAACATTTATCGGAAAGTTTTATACAATGAAAATGTTCTTTATAGCACTATATTACGTACACTGTAAATAACTCGAAACAACTTGTTTTTTACAGTGTCCTACAAAATAATTTATTATTTTCTTCTATCTTTTTACAAACTCTTTAACTCTTTAACTCTTCAAAGGTTATTCTATATAAGGTGAGATTTTAATTTTAGACACTCGAGCAGAAAACACAAATGTACAAAATGTCAAATTATTTTACCATATATTTATTGATGAAATAGTCCAAATATGTAAATAGATACTACACATTTTTGCAGTCTCACAACATATGTATTAGGACAACATTTAAATCTAAAATAATCACACTGATCGATTTAGTTGGTGGACTGCTAATAGACCAGTCAACAATCCTGACTCATCCTTAGTCTGGCAAGAAACAGAAAAAAAGTTTGCCTTGCAGACAGTCAATCTCAGTTCAGCCAGCAGACTCCATATATTGAACTTGGACAGCATTGTAAAGCTGGATATGAATTATGAAGTCTCTATGTTTATCTTGAGTCGGCTGATTGGAAATGGAAATGACATCAACCCTGGTATTGTGCTGAGCTGCAATGAATCACGGCAGGCTGTATTCAGTAAACCGGTGCCAAATGTCCTGCCACGTATTGTAGAGAAAATCTCCTGCAGGTACCATATTTATGGTTTGCCCTCACAGACAAGGATGGAAAACTTTCTAAAATATGTGAAAGTGATCTCACGGCAATTTAAAACAAATAAACAGTAATAAATCAAACAATTTAAAACATAATTATATAGTTTTAGCAGATTAGAGGGTTACGACATCATTGAACTAATCAATGTCATAAAGGGAATAAATAAATGAAGGAAATTGATTTTTTAGGACCTCTTAATGAATAAAACTGAGTGTTGCATTTAAGTCTGGCCTATAATACCATGTAGAGTAGCATATTAATGTTGTTATATTGAAAATACTAGTGAAAATACTTGAATGTGGGACACTAAAAAGTTATTTAGGCTTCTTAACTTTGGGTTTGGTTAAAGTTAACTTTATATTTTCAATATAGCATATTTATATTATTTAGTTTTTGGACTCCAAGCAGTGGTGTCACACACTCCCTGGGGAATGTAAGTAATTTACATTTCAGTGTAAATAAAACCTAGAAGGGAACATCCTGAGGAGTGTATGTGTGTAAGAGGGAGTGTTTGCGTCTGAGTGAATTAGACCATGAGGAAAAATGGTCCTTATTTATGTGCGTTTGTTATGCTTACTCAGGTCACCAAACAGCTCTACTCCCAGAGCAGCAAAGATGAAGAAGAGCAACATGAAGAGGAGACCCAGATTCCCCACCTGTAGAGAAAGAGAGAGAGACAGAGAGAGAGTGAGAGAGAGAGAGAGAGAGAGAGAGAGAAAGAGAGAGAGAGAGAGAGAGAAGAGAGAGAGAGAGAGAGATAGAGAGCAAGGGAGAGAAAGCCAGGAGAGTTTGTCATGGAGCGCAAAGAAAACTGACAGTACAGACCTAGAAATACCACCTGTGAGGAGCCAATAAGAGAGAGTCACGTAGTGAGAAGATGACAGCTGTGTTCCACATGATTAGAGCTTGCCAGGTTTGTAAACTCAAACTATGCCGAAGCCGCGGCCTACTGTAGCAGTAGTTAGGCACATGTTAATAGAGGACAAATCTGAAATCTAGTTTTTTGATCCCCTTCCCCCTTTCATTCCATCAATAAGAAGTTCTAATTAGAAACCTGAAATCTATTTAGCCCTGGGTCAATATTGTTATGCAGGACATTTGCATGTCATGGTCATATATTGAATAAATTATAATCATTTTTAGATTTTAAATTATTTCACTATAATTATTTGAGTGAATGTTTCAGTGTTTGGCACATCATTTTAAGATATTTATTTATTTATTAAGAATTAATTTATATTAATAATTAGATTTAAAAATCTCCAAAGCATATCTTCTTCTTTTATAAAATGTAATTCAGTGATGTTTTTGGTATAAGTTGGTTTATCTGACCTAAAAAATGTTAGGTTCTGTTAGAGTTTATAGAGAGTTATAGAAAGCAGTATGATATAATCAACATGTCTTTAGATGGTTAAAGCAAACAAATTAATTAAAGTATATCAAATTAATTTCAAATTGACCCCTCCAAGTAAGCTACAGTAACTCAATAAGCAAAAATAAGACTTTTTTCATCCACAATGCATTTATTTAATTAGCTTTTTTTTTTCAAGTAACCTTGCTCTAGTATACCCCGATATCTAGAAAGAAACATGTGCTTCTGCATAACAGGAAAGGATTAAGTGAAGAATCATGCAAAACAATCATGCATAGTGATCACAGACGACTGGATCAGGCAGGATTTTGAGGAAAACGGAAAGGAATAAAAAGAATCAGATTAGATGTGCTGACAAATCTGATTGCGCCGACATTTCTTTTTGTAAGTCTGGCTATTTTCCCACCCTAATCTCTCTTAAGTGCACTCTTCACTGGCTGGATTCACAGTGATTCAAGACACAGGGATCAAACTGACACAATCTGGCAGGATATCTCCAGAACACTGTTACGGATCACCTCTCACAAATTGCAGAAGAGTAGATCAATAGCCCAGAACCACAAAAAAGCAACTTTAATACAAAAGAACAAACTGTGCGAAAGTTACAGCGCCAGACTGAAAGGGCGTTAGGAGGTGATGCTGAGATCAGGTGACGGCTAAACATGATCTAATCCAATTAGTGACAATTAGTTCAAGTAGAATTACATGTCTGATTATCTAAGTGCATATCTGAGGAGCGCTAAAGGAGAGACTGGAATTAATAGTGTGTCCTGTGGCGAGGCATGTTTCCAAATCAAAAACCCTGCAGGCGGCGATGGAGCCTGATGCTATCAAAGAATGCGCATGCTGGAGATTTTCTTCTCTGGCTTCTGTCATTTCTGCTATTCTCCAAGCAGCCCATCAGAGCCAATCTGCACTGCTGTGGCCTCTTCATGGCAGATTGACTATGTAAATGAGGCCTGTGGAGAGCATAGGGGCCCCAAAAGAACAGCGAAAGGGCCCAGGATACAACGGACGAGTGGAGAGCAGAACTTTATGAAGGAGACAGACAAAAGTTTGGTGCAGTACCTGAGGCAGGGCCTGGATCACAGTGTCTAGCAGAGCTCGCATTCCCACGGCCATCTTGAGGAGCTTCAGCACTGAAACAACAGGAGAGACTGCTTACTATACAGTATATACATGAAAAGGCAATTACAAACATACAAATATAAGCAAAATACAATTTCTTTAGATGAACTTGTGAAAAAAAAAATAAATAGAAAAATATATTTTAAAGTTTAAGTTTGTGTAAATTATCTATTACATTTGTGATTGATACTGACAAGCTAATAATTGTTTTTATGGAATGGCCGAAAGATGACCAGTATTAAAATCAAATAACTATAATTAATCAATTAAAAATATAATACTAATAAAATTTAACATGCCCCTTAAAAAGGCAAATTAGTAAGCATCATGACATTTTTATGTGCATTATGATTAATGAATATTACTTTTATAGACCTGTTAATATGCTATTAGTTAAAATTTGACTGTTAAGGTTTTAAATGATTAACATTAAGTGAGATGGCAGAAAAATATAATTCCAAAATATAAACTACAGAACTACAGAAACTATATAAACTAAAAGGGTAATCACTACTAAACATTTTCAGTTTGGGGTCTGTAAGAAAACACAAAACAAAAAAAAAAAAAAACAGGGCTGCATTTTTAAATAAATATTATAATATAATTTATTCCTGTGATTCCAAAGCTGAATTTTTAGCAGCCATTTACTCCAATCTTTAGTTTCACATTATCATTAAAATCATTTTATTATGCTGACAAAAATTGCACAATTACTTAAAACAGAACCCTTGTGTAGCATTTTACTTTTTGTCAATTTAATTGAACTAAATTACAATTCTAATAATGACGAACTGGCCTTACAGAAAATACTGACTCAACCTTTCAATAGAAAAAAACAACAAAAATATGCACACAGTGCTGTTTCTTTAAAAGTAGCCAGTGGAAACTAATTCTCATGTAATTTTCACAGTGGTCAGATCACAGAGCATGTTATTATTGGGGTCGTGCACTACACACACGGAGCTTTAATGATGTTGATGACAAGGCCGTTCAGCCATGGAAGAGACGCCGCTGTGGAGGTTTGGTTAATTGCAATCATGGCCATAAGTGGATGATGCCTGTGACTTTCATTAAAGGAATGTCTGAATGAGTCCAGGAAGAAATAGGCTGTGTATGAGCACAAGCACACACACACACAACCTGATGAGAACACAGACATCTGAGCAGGTGTGTTTGCTTGGCCATCTCTGTTGAGGGAATAATCAATAAAGACTCACCCAGCAGCTCTTTCATTAGAGGAAGAATAATCGTTCCAAGTAGACAAGCACCCCAGCTTCCCACACTGTGTGTGTTATGAGCGTATAAGCTTGTGAGTGTGTGTGTGTGTAAGAAATAAGTAGAGTGGCTGTGTGATCTGAATTTCTCATTACAGCCATCTGGACTCTTTCTACACAGACTACGGCTTCTGCTGAGCAGTCTGTGAAACAACAGAGATCCCGAGGGTTACATACACAACCGGTTCTGATCTACTGAGCCTAACAGGCAGAGCGCTGAGGAGTGTAAACTTCTGCAGGAAAGAAAAATGGACCATGGTGGTACGGAAGATAAGAGGGCAGAGAATACAAACCACGAGCGATTCGCAGCACCCTCATGATGCGAATGATGGTGGGGTTGATGGGAAGGGAAGCATTGACCTCGATTTCTTCCAGTGTTATGCCCATGATGGACAACAGAACAATTGCAAGATCCAACTGGTTCCACCTGTTGAGGAAGACATTTGTTACATTAACTGTAAATGTAAAATTAAAATAATAAATATGAATTATTAAATAAAAGAGAGCAACGCTGCCTTCATGTTGTCAGAATCATTGTACTTAAAGATGGATAAGATGGTTTTTATTTATTAGTAGTAATATTTTTATTTTTATTTAAATAAATTAAGGTATTCGTTTTAATTTAAGAAAAAAAATTATGTTACCATTTACTGTAATGTTTTACATTAATGCTACAATTTACAGTTTTTACAGTTGATGAACAGATTACTGGAAAATTGTAAACATTTACCTGGTTTATAAAGCAAAATGACATTATCCATAATTCTCTTTTATTTTGTTTATTTGTTGTACCAGTTTTCTTTGACAATAAGAGGGAAATTTCAGGTTTTTGTTTTGTTGAAAAGGGAGAATAAATATGAAATTGCCCAATGTGCTAATTTTAAAAATCACTTCAATATTGCTGTATGATTTCTTCAGTCCTACAGCTTCATATGAGTTGAAGGTGGTAAGTTCTCAAAAATACTCCAGGCAAAGTGTGCAGCACAATTTCAAAAATGAAAAGCGATGAAAATGTTCATTTTGTGCAAACAACCCTCATTTGACCCTAGATGTTACTTTTCTTATCCAGCAGACTTCTCGGCATGTTCATTGTCTAAATATGGCTTCAAACTTTGCGGCTAACTTTAAATAACTCCCTCTGAGAGTCAAATATAACACTGTCATGGGTGAGGTAGAGCCTAGAGCCTGTTTTAGGACGCCTCGATTTTCTGGGGCCTGCAGCCACGAGAGGTGTTTCATTAGATATGTGGGGAAATTTAAGTCAAATGATTAACACAAAGCATTTCTACATTTTTCCCACCAGTTTCACTCGCTGAGGGGCTCAGTGATCAAAGCGTGCTTCCATTCTGCATCCCCGCGGACTTGGAGGGTGTTGCATGAAAGGGCTGATAAAACTAATAGAAAGCCATTTCTAATGTTGTTGTAAATCAATAAAGCTCTTAAACCTTTGCCTCCTGAACAGCATGTTCTGAAATGTCTAACAGTAGTTTCAACTCAAGGGAGGGCCTTTGGTGAGAGATTTGTCTTAAAATCATATCAATTAAGTTGTGTCAAAGTTCTAATTAGTATGCAAATAGCTGCTTTACATTTCCCTACACATGGATTAAGGATCTGGGAATACATTGACATGATATGCTCTTTATTATGTAAGCGAAACAAAAAGCTGATTAAACGAGAATTTCTAATGGCATATCAACTTCAGTAAAGGGCCTAATCCCCATATTGATTATTCAAATTAAAAGCGTAATGGATCATTCAAACTCTATGGGAAATATGTGTGGTCCATATTAAATGGTAGAATAAAGCATTTATTACTGCTTTGTTACTAATTTAAGAGGAATAGATGCCATTTAGGATGCATTCTCATTGTTTAAGCCCCAGACAGTCTGAATTTGGATACTCAAGAGGGGTTTCTTTTACCAAAACCACAAGTGATATAAATTCGGTTCTGGTTTTTTACCACAGACGCCAGTGCGTTCTGCTCTCGATGTGCTTCTGACAGTCTGAGGCAAACCAAAGAATCTCAAAGCTGTGATATCATTTCAAAGGATGTGGCTTCAGGAATACTAACAAACCCTATTGCTCTCTCTCTCACAGACACACACACACACATTCACTGATAGGGATATTGGAGTTTCACGGAAACGGATTTACCGTAAATATGATTTGATTTGGATCAACTACCTCAAATATAACTTTTGAGAGGGTCACATCTACTACCTGTCCTTGAAGAAGCGGCGAAATCCAAAGGCAACAAGTTTGAAGACGGACTCCAGCACAAATATGATTGTGAAAATGTAGTTGCAGATCTTCAGAGCCTCATCCAGAACCTTTAAAAACACAGAAGATAATGTAATAGTGAAAGTACAGAAGCAACAAAGCTTAAAACTGCAATGTATCCACTCTTTCAGGAAATAAATAAACTAATACCCAAACTGTAGGCCGAATGGGGACTGAGTAAGTCGTTCCATTATAAATAAGCAGAAAAGATGATTAGTTACCAAAGGAGCCCAAAAGAAACACCAATCATAAGCTGGCAGGGTCTGATAGATACTGGATATTTCCAGGAGTCTGGCCTCTCCTCTGTCCACCACAAAGTAATTAAGGACAGGCTAAGTGTGACGATGCACCAGAAAATCAATTGATTCTGTTCACGGAATGAGTGTGTAAGTGGTCAAAGCCTAACAATCCCCTTTGCTCCACTTCCTCCAAGATTCTGCGGGCTACCGGGGCTCTAATTAAAGCAGACTGCTATTTATAGGCACAGGTGAGGTCGCAGACCTCCATTAATGATGGGTGAAAACCCTGGGAAACATTGCAACAATAGCTGTCCAATAGGAAAAGTACAAAAAAAAAGAAATAACTTTGATGGAAAAAAAAAAGTTTTCATCAAACAAGTCCAATATTAATCATGTGAAAGTGTATTAATTAAATAATAATAATAATAATAATAATAATAATAATTAGTATTATGTAAAAACTTTTAGCACTGTAAAAATAAATAAATAATATAATATATAATTATATATAATTATATAATTATAATAAATTATTCTAATATAAATGAATAAATTATTTTTTTAAAGTTTGCATTTTTTTTTAAGTTTGAAAGAATCAAACGTAATTTAAAGTGGTCTTTTACCATCAAAACTGACCTTTGTCATAAAAAAGCACTTCAAAAGAACATATTACGCCACTAAAATGATTTACAGAAATTCAATCCAAACTCCCAGAACATGTCTGCTAACTCGTGTTATTGTTTTAGTCATCTATTGAATATTCATGAATTGTCTCTGTAGTGTTATGCAGTGGGAAATAACAGATGAGGGAATATGCATAAATTTCAGCTCATACACTACAGTGCAGTTTATTTTGGTGAGGCATTACCCTCATAAGGCTTTTTCAGATACAGGCAGTGGTACAAAATGTCCTGGAGTGGCACAATGAAAGTGCAAATAAGTATAATAATGTAAATATTAAGATTATATACTTACTGCTATGATATAATCAAAATGGGGTATAGCAAAAAGTGTACACAAACATCATCTGCCTAATAAGCAAATATTATGCATAGCCATAAAATGAGACAGCAGTGAATTGAACTTAGAGTAACATTGTTTGGAGTTACATAACCGGCGGGTTCATTTCCTTAATGGAATATCAACAAGCACAAGCATCTCACTACTGGCATTCTAAGAAGTACCTTAGGCTGTTGGTAGTGCTCCATGGACATGGTGATAACATTGAGCCCGATGACAATTGTGATGAACAGGTCCAGATAGTGGCTGGTGCACATCTTGTGGATGAGAAGCCGTGTAGGTGAGTAATCGGAGTAATAGGGTTTACTCTGGGCTTCTGAAGAACCATGGGAACAGGGAGGAATCATGAAATAACAGCACTGAAACAAACATTGATTTGTACACACTCATGCCCACACTGAGAAAAGAGGGGTAAAGGGAAAGATTCAGTGGGAAAGAGAAGAAAAAGAGAAAGAGATACCGTAGATAATACTGTATATGTATAAGTTCATCCAGAAATGAAAATGTACTTAATCATCCTCATGTTGTTCCAAACCTGTTTGACGTTATTTCTACTGTGGAACACAAAAGAAGAGATTCAAAAGGCTGTGCTGCCCCCTCATCAATCACAAATAATGTCTTAAAAGGGTCAAAATATGACTTGTATTTCACATTTAACATTTTTGAAGCCTTGAATGATTGCTTTGTGTGAGAAAAAAAGCTAATTGGTGTTAATCACTGCAACTGAATCGAGTCAGTGAGTTACACTTGACAACCTGATCAGTTCGATTTTGCAAAACAATTATTCGTTATACGTACTGAATAGTTCATAATCTTCATCAAATATTGACTTTGCAGGGAGTAATAACAAATTCTGTCCGATTAACAGGAAGTCAATGTTATTTATTGCGACTGTATCAAGTCAGTGAGTTAAAACTGGATCGGTCCAATTTGTGAAAGAATCATTTATATTAGTTTTATGATCCAATCCTTGATTTGACCCAAAATGCTGATTCATTTACAAATGCAAACCTTCCAGCAAGTAGCAAAACAAACTGTGACTGAATCATCAAGTTGAGCTGAACTTGAAAATTGGCCAATTTTGGAAAGAATCAGAATCATTTAGAGTTTTGCAAACTTACTAAACTTCCCATTGAGTAACAACATACATGCACCATGTTTCTCACACAAAGCTACTGTATGACTTTATATGGCCTGTAATATAGTGCTAAAGTTGTATGGACCACTTTTATGATACAGAAAGCAAACCAGCCTTCAAAATGTCTCAGTTTGAATAGCACAGAAGAAAGTCATATGGGTTTTGAACTAAATGGGGCTGAGCAAGTGACATCATTTTCATTTTCGTGTGAACTGTGATTATGTTTCTGTGGTCTGTCCCAAATATCAGATCAAAGGCAGAGGATGCCTGCGATCTGCTCACTCACAGACACCTCAACAAAACAAATCGTCCTACAGTCATGGATTTTCTAATGAGATTCCCTGAGACATAAAAGAAACTCCATTCCGTTTGGATGGACTTGTGCATATGCTAGTATTTCTGATCCATTTCTATTCTTTGTGATTTCGCTCTGTTGTTCGCTGAGCATGGAGAGGACAGGAGGGATGGCAGAGCAGCGGGGGGCCGGGGGGCTTATCATCTCAACACACAGGCAGAGCTGTGAGCGGCAGCTGTGTTCCCTGTGGTCCTGTCAGCCCATTAGGCAGGCTTTTTCTGGCACCAGCCACTGGACCAAAGGAACAGGTGCTGCATTCAACCTTTTCTTTTTTATATATAATTGTGCCACATCAGCAGTATTTGTTTAATCACATGGCTGCTCCCCACTGGATAGTGAATTTGAGTATGACTCATCTAGAACATGTCCAAATTATTTGCTTGTTAAGAGTGATGTGAGTAATGTTTTGGATGTTCATCTCAGTTTAACATTAACATTTGTACTGTTTGTAGTCTTTGCAGTGTTATGGATCAACTGTGTTATTCTATTTTTATATAATACAATAGTATTTATTAAGGTTATGAATTAGGTTATTAAATTAGGGTTTTATTTAAACTTTAACAATTGCATGTGCCTTTGTCATTTTTCTTATTTTTTATACTTATATTAATTTTAGTTCTAGTAATTTTAAGACTTTTAAGACTAAATTTAAAACTTGAATTTTATATAGTTGCCAAAGGAGTATTTAAATTTTTTGTTTCTCATTTAATATTCATATATTTTAGCTTTACTTTAATAACAAAAAATACATTTTTTATAGTTTTAGTTAAAAATAACAGCACTGGGAAATAGTCTTTCCTTACAGCAAGTCTTCATGAGTGAGAATTTGATATATTCATTGTACTCAAAGGTATGAACTAGAACAATACCCTAGTACTTGCAAATAAAACTTCCAAATAAAATGACAATATGACAAAAATAGTTGGAGTACTACACTAATATGCCAGTTCAAATTCACCAGATGTTTGTATGAGTGAGCCATTGAATCAGTGACTTGACCAATTTGGACAAAATGCAACTAGTTTTGCTTGGTGACACACCGTGGTTCTGCTCTGATTTTCTTTGGAACACTTTTTGTTAGAAAAAAAAAAGACGACAAAGTACCCAGAAATATTCCCTTGAATGTATGGTACTTGATATTTACTTGTTTATTTAATGTATAAAAGTAATATCATGTTCATTTGATACATTTTGATACTGCTTAAATATGCATATGACGTATCTGGGGTCACTCTAGTGTGAGTTCTCAGGATGAGATGCCAGCAAAACCGGTTCTGGGGTTAATTACTAAAGGAATCTTCTAGCCCATCTGGCTTTAATTCCACTAATAGAAGCCATGCTCCTGTTGTTTTTAAATGTGCTGACTCAACATTACCTTTGCTTCATAATGTACAATTTATGAATCCTAAACATCCAGACTTGGCTAAACTTTGCCATTTTGGTTGCTATTTATTTATTTACCCTATTTATTGTTATTTTTTATGACTCCCAGCATCGAACAAAATCTGAGATGAGGTCAATGTTCTGCTCTTTAACCCATGTGTTAGAAATTAATTTATTTGGGCTGCAGACAAGAGTATCCAGGGGGCAGCAACCAAAACTGTTCACTGGGCCTGAAAGTTGCCATGCTGACTGCCCCAGTTTCAGAGGTGCTCAATTACGGAGGACAGTTGGGATGGGAACAGGTGTATGTTCACAGCCTGGTTTTACAGTAGACAGGTCAGCTCCCACAGGACATCCCCACCCATCTGCTATCCTCCTATCCTCTGTAGTGAGACGCTCTCCCTTTATGCACTTTCATTCAAAAAAGCTTGTAACGCTGGTGGGACCAAACTCAATTTTGATTGGCTCACATTGCTGATTCCAATCCTGCTAAGCAAAATAATAATACTAATAAATCAGTGACAGAGGGAAAGCGGTCTCCGTAACCGGATGTTTATATCTAATGAGTACTGCAGTGAGTTTAATGAAAGAGCTTCATATCAGATGGCCTTTTGTGACCCAACTAAAAAATAATGAAAAAAAAAAAGTTGGGAGAAAGTGAAGGTTTTGGCAACCTATTTACGGAAAATGGATTAAACTTTTGTTTCCTATTGGCAGCGGTGCCTCTCTGATGTCATGCCATTGTAACGAGTCCAGCTAACGTCCACATCAGCCAAATCAGCTTAAACAGAATTTAAAGTGAGGGAAATGGATCAAAACTATTTTTATCCAATGCGAGGAGAATGAAATAGCGGTGGAGAATGTGGGTCTTGGACCTCTCCATCTTTGTCTCTATTTTTGTGGCACAAGCTAATGATACCATGACTATGATTTAATGAGACATTCTTTGCTTAGATGGCAATTTTAGCCCATTGCAGTTCAATCTATGAATACATTTGAGAACACCGGCCAGATTATTGGCTGAAGCAACTGATGGTTTGGGGCTGAATAATGCCACATTTGAATATAACACTGGTAGCCCACTAGTCTTGTACAAGCTAGCTGTAAAAACTCAATGCAATACCCATCACCCCCCCCAAAAAAATCTCTTGGCGTATTCGTCCAACTGAGACTTCATGCTGGTCTTGATGCTTTCGACTTGATTCTGGCTTTGCCGCAGCTCACGTGCACTTGGAGGAAAAAAGCTCTTAAAAGAAACTTTAAAATTAGGAACTCTGGACCCCATACAATTCAAAAATCTAAAAGTATACTATGAATAGATCAACTGCGAAAAAATATAAGATGCTAAAATATATAGATAAGCATACAACCCCATTTATTTGTCTTTGGGTAAATATCGAACCCATCTAACTATCTTTTAGGAGGTCCAAAGTTCTATCAGGAAACATTTTAACAGTGCGTAAGAGAGAAGAGAAAAGATGTGGAAGGTGTCGATCCAAGAAATTAACCATACAGTATAGCAGCTAGCAGTCAGTTGGGAAATACAGACAATCTCTGATCCATTATCTACATAATTTGCAACAACATAAAATATAGCAAAATAGTTCATGAATTTGAGGGCCTGGAAGTGGACATTACTGATGTTCTAAAGGCTGACGTAGCCTTATAAAGCGATATTTGCAACTACAGCACTGAGCAATATGTTCAGGAAAGATCTGTCCATTATGCAGACTTCATGAGTCATGTGGGGTGAAAGTCATGAGCACTGGGGAATTGTGGGCAGTGGGAGGACTAGACTGTTATTTAAAGGAAGAGCCAGAGAAAAATTCTAAAGCCTGCATGGCAAAATGTCAGACAAAAATAGAAAGGGGAAAAAGCAGAGATGATAAAAACAGCCATCTGAAAGGCAAGGCAGCAAATTGCAGTTTCATTTGTTTTACACTGAATGGTTTTTAATTGAGGCTGGTTTTACCTCCCTGAAGTGCATGGTCAATGAGTTGCTCCTAAAGTAATGAGTCGATGTCTGCTGGACATACTGCTGATGCACCCCAATGCAAAAATTAGTTTGGCAGAGACCCTGCACTTGTTCACTTTTTATTTGGCACAATATGCCAGCACACACCGAGTCAAAAACAACAGGAAATGACAGACTGAATGCCCGCTTGAAACAGGCAAAAGAGTGAAAAATAACAAGGAAGAAGAGAAATTGAAGGTAAACGACAATTATTATAAGAGAAAGAAATCTTCAATAATGGGAGGCCATGATAAAGAAAACACACATACACTAACACTGACAAACACATACTGTAGGATAGATTAGGGTGAGAAAAATACAGACACACATAATATATCATGCTGGCAGACGTGGCAGACAAACCACACTTTCTTTCTGAGTCTGACTTGAGCAAGATGGGCCGTTTGAGATGGAGGCTGAATGGCAGAGGCTGGTGGATGGGCAACGGTGATGATGTGCAGAGAGCCGCAAGAGTGATGTCATACGATATTACTCAACATGAGAGGTTAGTTAGAGTGCCTGATATATCTGACAATTATAAAACAATGAACGTGTCACATCCGAGGTCATGTGTTTGGTACGTGACAGTCAACCCTCGTTTATAACAGCAAAAGGAAAAATAACCCAATCCTTTATCATCACAGAACAACCAAATACATAAAAAGAAAAATACATTTTTACTTTTATCACTTTCACCTTATGCTTTTCAAAGCAATTCTGGAACATGTTGCGACACTTTATGTTACTGTCCACTTAGGATGAATGTTTATGATGTTGCCACTGGGAAGAAACTAACAACTGACACAAAACAGTGTAGCTTTTCCACTAACATGCAATATTTTGTGACAAACGCTGTTTTTGTGTCACATTGTATTGCACACACCGCTTTACAGCCCAGCACAATACTCAAACACACTTTTCTATAATGTTTATCTCTTGTATGTAGCAGTCCAAAGTCGGATTCATTTAAGTGTACGGATTCATGCTGTAAAGAAACTGGATTAACAATAAAGTTGTTAATATAAACGTTAATTTAAAATGCCCCATTATGGATTTTTTCAAAATTACATTTCATGCAGTGTGTGACACAGCTCAAAATGAATAAAAATACCCTGTACATTTTTAAATCAGAAAGTGCACCCTGTATACTGTTATTGTCTCTCAAAAGAAAGAATCATTCAAACGATTAATTCTGAATCATTCAAACGATTCATTTTTAATACGAATCCCAAGCCGTTTCATGTTGACGTCAATATGAAACATTACCATATTTTCAGCCCTTTTGTAGGTCTTTTCACATAGCAGCACTGTATTCACTGTTTCATCAGGCATTAGAGTCATGATTTAAATAAAAATACGACCAATCACCACAGATTAGCATCAGGCGAAAGAGAAGTTTGGAAAAAAGACTCATTAAAATAATCTTTTGGAAGACACTGAGCAAATAAGGTAAAAATAAAGAATCAGTTTTTATACCTGCATGCATGTTGTTGACTCCCAAAACCAAAATATGAACCTTTCATTATTCCATAATAGAGGCACTTTAATGTTTAACACTGTACTGTAATTCCATAAAAAGCGATACTGTAACTATATTTAATATGAAAACTGCATTACAAATAATTTGAATTATTGATATAAAAAGTACTTGGAAATAAGTTAATATAATAGAAATAATATTTAAATTTAACATGAATTTTTCTCACAATATTTTTTTTCTCACACCATATAAAGGGTCTTTGTATCTGAAAAAATAAGTAAAAGCAGTATACAGTTATAAAAAATATAACAGCGAGGTACAGTTTTGAAGTAGCTTCCGCAACACTACTCTGGCACCATTATGGAGAGTATCCACTGAACATAAAAATGTATGCCCTTCTGTGTCAGCAGAATCACATGGTTTTCTATGTTGTTTACACTTTGATTTGAATAAAAACAATGTATCCACATGATTTAGTTAACACGGAACAGCATACACTGTTTAAGTTGAGCTAGAGCACACTTTGTTTACATGTGTGATACTCTACAAAATGGCGCCAGGGTTACATGGAGGAGAAAACTGTTGAATAAAGTTTTTTTTCTTTGCAGACAAAAAGTATTCTTGTAGCTTTTGTAAACTTTTGTAAATCTCTTGTAAATTGTAAACTTGAGGTGGTTATTACTTGCGTCTTATGAACTTGAGTGTTTATGAGCATGACAGATCACTTGCTCAGTTAATATCGACGTTTTTATATCGTCTTTTTCATAACATTAAAACACACAATGAACATGAATGAACATGATCATATTGTACTTCCACCACAGATAGATGTCAATACACACAGTTTTTCAAGTTTAAGCACACCAAAGTTAATCTCCTCTCCTGTCTAAATTTACTTGTTTGAACAATATGGCAGATTCGGAGTTATGATTGGTCATACTTGCCTGTCAATCAAGCTCATTGTGAACGTTCGATTGCATGGATTCCTTAGAAAAGGACTATTTTTCACCTATGAAAACTTGCAGAATGATAAACGCGTCTGCAACCTTACTGATTCTGCTAAAACTAACAAAGTCTACAAGAAACAACTGCATAAACATCATACAATCACGGCATCGATACATACATTTTTCAAACACAGAAAACTTGTACAGCTCAAGTGGTGCTGCTCCAGCAGAATATCTTTACCTCTTCCCCTGTTATTTTCTTTCTATAGCTCACATGGCTTGCCTAACCACCCAGACAGCGTTACATCCCTCTCTCGGCTGGTATTTGTCAAGCCTCTACTCCCACAACATGACAAACAAGCCAGCCGTATCAGTACACAACTCTGAGAGGTTACAAAAAGATCATGTAGCACCAAGAGGTTACAACAACTCTCTCGCAGAAGACACTTTAAACTCTGTTCTCTATCTATTCAGTTAATAAACCTACTCCCTACTGATTGAACCATGAAGACCCGTAAAGAGATTAGGTGCACTTCCTGCCAAAAGGCATGAGTGTGCTGAAATGTAGGACACTGTGTGCATTTTAAATCAGAATCAAACAAGTTGCAAGTTGGATGTTTCTTGTACCCTTACATGAGGTAGCAGAATATTTCAGTTAATGAGCGGTTTTTATTTATATACAGTACATTTTAATATAGCAACACAGGCTTTGTAAAATTCACCCATGCATTTCCTAATCACAAACTGCATAAAGCATGTGTTATATCCGACTGAGACTCTATTAGAAAGTCAAGAGTACATATACGCTAACAACCTAGAGGTAAAGGATCATATCTTGACATATATCGGAGCAAAAGTAACTGTTTCAGCTAAAAACTTTATGCCATCTGTTCAATTTGGGGAGCTGTTGCTTGCCCAAGTTACATAAAGAAGACTTTGAGTCATTTTCACTTGCAGTAGGAAGAAAGGAAATGGTGTTTGGAGCTGCCAGGTTACATAAGCGACCGTGCTGCCTTCTTCTGCCAAGAGTGGAGGTTACACGACACTTAGTAATTTCATTTTCTCCCTCTGTCACTCGCCGTCTCATCGCTCCCCCAGTAACAGTCGAGAGACTATATACTTGCTTGCTAGAGATTAAAGGAAAGATTGGTGGGTCATCTCCAGTTCTACGTGGGTGAATAAAGACAAATGAAATAAACGCTGACATCATATTCTTCATTAAGGCGGATATGCTATCAGGGGCTAGTTTTTCAATGTAACTGCAGACGGTGCATGGAACCCAATAAATATGCCTGCAGAACCGCAGAATTAGAACATCCATCATTTATGAGGTTCTACACATCCCAGTTCATAAATGAAAAAATCTGATTGTGCTTTAAGCTATGAGTAAGAATGCAGGATTTTTCGTGTTTAAATACATTTAGCAGATCTGAAAGATTTGAGGGTCATTCTCAAAATAAAAAAAATAATAACAGTAAACTAACAATACATTGACATTTACATTTGCATTAAACTAACAATAATATAATAAGATATGCAACTTTTGACATTTATACTAGATTTGCAGTAATTTTTTTTCATTTTGTTTTGGGTTTAGCAGCAAAAACAAACAAAGTAAATAATACTAATATTTAAATATTCTTATGTCAAGTAATTATTATACTTAAAATCCTATGGTGTATTTCTTTGCCACTCTTGCCTTTGGCTTGCTCACTGGGGGGTTGTCTAGCACTGCTTTGCTTTTTCTTTTATCTATATCTTTATCTTTTTTCTGTATTCTGTAAAGCATATTTGGAACAATATGCATCAAACAAAGCACTATGCAAATTAGCTGAATTAAATATGTAAAAAGTAAAGAATCCATTCTTCAGCTTTTAGTTATTTTTCCCAACATTTACCTTTAAATTATTATTTTCTTTACCATATAATTAGCGTTTCATGATACATCATTTAATTCACGTAAAAGAGGGGTACTCTCATGAACGTGCATTAATGTCTGACATGAAAAAAAAAGAAACTGTTGAATAAAGTCGTTATTTTGGGTTTTTTTGCATGCAAAACATATAATAGCTTCATAACATTACAGCTGAACCACTGATGTCACAAGGTCTATTTTAATGATGTCCTAATAACCTTTCTGGGCCTTGAATGCATCGGTCGTGTTGCTTTCTATGCAGCAACTCTCATATTTTTTTGAAAGCGTCTTAAATTGTGTTCTGAGGATAAACAAAGTTCTTAAAAAGTGGAATAGTTAAAAACTGAATTTTCCTTTTTGAGTATCCCTTTAAAATAAATATGAAAAGGAATTTCTTATGATTAATAAATGTCAAAATATCAACAAGTACGTATTTTTTTGGAGAGTTGTTCAAAAATCCAATGTTCTGAATCGCAAAAAGTCAACATCTTTTTAGAAGGACCTATCTGTAGATTTTGTTTCCTCTTATCAGTGAGGCACTGTCCTGATTTAGTGGATGATTTAAAATGCAAACACCCCTCGATTGCAGCAGGATAAGAATTATTACTACGCTGCAGCAAAAAAAGAACTTATACTTGTAAATCAAATATGCTACATAATCAAGGACACCTCTAAACGATACGCCTTGTTAATACAGTTCGTCCGGGCAAACTGCTGGCAGGACATATTTCTGATGAGGCACCTCAGAGAAGGGCTAATAAATGGCGACTGGGGGAGGACACAGGTAGAGGAGAGGCAGATGGTTTCAGCCCTACTGCAGCGTGATATGATTAACCAGCCCTTTGATCCCACACGCGAGCATACAGCAGCGACGGCAGTCCAACAGGAGGGGAACAGAAGCTAATCGAGAGAGACAGACTGGCGGGGGGTAACACCCCCACCTCTCCTAAACACAAACCCAAAACAGAATGATAAAATATGCTGAGGCTCACTGTAACTGGATCGTCAACTAATTAACACATTGTCTTCTAATTGGAAGGAAAATGGAGCCTTTCATTTTTTAATCCCAAGTGCGATGACATAACTCAATCATAGTGTGAACAATGTTAACACGTACAACTGTGTGCTTAAAACGTGGAAAAGTGTGATCATCCATATACTCACAACAGCAACGGTTATATCTATCAGGCTAATCTGCAGAGCTCTCATGTTAGAATATGTAAGCATATACAGCTTAATAAACAATATATAACAAACACATTAGAAGTGCATTCGGTGTGTTTTTGTTGTCTTTTTCGATTATTCATCTTGGACGTTATACTCCTTGTATACTCCTGGTGTGGATTCATTACAATTAAATTTGAATCATAAAAGAGACGTTGATGTCTAAAATGCTCAAATTACTCACATTACATTAATTTTCACACATTACTATGGGCAAATGTAGAATAATTATCACATCAGTAGTTTTATATGAAGTATCCATAAAACACTGGTGATAAAAGTTTAAAAAAAAATTAAGGGTTTTGAAACGCATAATTGAGAAAGAGGAAAGATAGATGTTTTGCAAGACCATTAGGGGAATGGGGGCAAAGAGAGACAAAAGAAAGTTGGAAAGGGAGGGAAAGATAGAGAGAGGGGGAAAGAAAGAGAGGCAGAGAGGAGAAAAGGAAAGGGGATCATGAGGGAGCTCTTGTTCACAGAGGCAGAACACAGACAGAAGGGAAGAGATAAGAGACTCTCAGCTACACCGAGAACAACACGGGTAAACATGTTCTATGCACAAAAATATTCCGCTTTTTGCGTTATATAACAGATTTATTTATTTATTTATTTTTTGAAAAAATAACTGTCATAGGCTTGTTTCTGTACAGCAGATTAAACTTTGGGAGAGTACCCCCCCTCCAAAAAATAAATAAATAAATAAATAAAAAATAATATAAAATTCTATTTCATTGTTTCATATGGCTAATACTAGGGCTGCAACATCTATTGAAAATATACAAAGGTCACTTTTTTGTATAATCATAAACTTTTGATCATCTGCGATCAAAGTTTTGAACAACCTTGTACAATTTGAGATGTGAGAACACTGAGCAAGTGTTCATATTTCACTATTACAACTACATTTTCAAGACAGACATCAAATTTAGGTTTAAAATATTTTAGAAACTTAAATTTGTTTCGGACCATACTGTCCATTATAAATTATATAGACCTGAATCTCTACATTACTGAATTATTTAATCAGATATAATCTATATTTGTTAATTGCAGCCCTAGCTTACACATTCCAATACTTTAGAAGTACCAAAAAGTGCCTCTTATATCCAAAACAAGCCGGCTGTACTCAAATTACAGTATCTAATAGAATCACGTTAAAGCAGCCCATTATAGCAACATTTTCTTAAGTCAAAGTGGAACAAGTGTGCCATACAAACATTTCACTCACGCAAGTCACAAATGAGTTTTAACACGTCATGCAGCCTCTGAACAACAGCAAGGTGTTTGTTGTGGTGTTGTGTTTAGCATGTCAGTAACTTTGAAAACAGTGTTATGGGGCGACATCACACAACGAAGTGAATCACTACGCCACAACAACAAACCGATGAGAAAACTCTGAAGCAGACAGATCGGTAAAAGCTAAAGACATTAACAGTGATACTCTTCCCTTCGAACAGTCAGCCACAGTGCGTCACATCGGGGGCAACATCGAGAGATCGGACCTGTGATACCACCAGAGCATTTACTGCAGGCTGAGGTGAGTTTATCAAGAACTAGAACCATATTAAAAATAACATTTGCGAGTTTTCTCTCCCTTTCTCTCTCTATCCATCCCCTGTGTGAGCTTGAGGCTGGGCTGGCTGGAGCTGGTGATGAGGTGTGGAAAAACCGGACATATACACACTTCCACAAACAATTCTTGTGTGGTCAGATCAGATCTGATGAGGTGAGAACATGGGCGCTGATGGTGCCTTCCCTCCCGGTGTCCCTCTCCCACCCCCATCCCAAAACCACCACCACGGTGAACACATAGACATGCCATAAGCAATCTGTACCTTGTGTGTGATCGGGACTGGACCAACTGACACCGGTCAGCATTACATCTAGAAGAACGAAACCATGTTAATCAGGTAGGGCAAGAAACCGTCAAAGGAGCTGAAAAAGGTTGGATTTTCAGGGAGAATATGCCGGTGGGCGTTCCAATTATTCTGAGTCCAAAATAACCCTATTGTTATGTGTTATGTGTAAAACATTCATACTAAATCTATTTATCCTGACTGATCGAGCACTACATTGTTAGTCTTTGCTCTTGAAATACTTTGTGGATGGAAATGTCTGGCAAGCAAATAACGTTTCGCTTTTTCAGTTAATGATACCAACAAGCTCACCTGAAAGCAACCGCAACTTTTCCTCTCTACTTTTTTTTCATAGCAAAAGTCCACAAAGTTACCTCAGGATATTTAGATATTACGTTCAAAAAGAAGTTTCAAAATATTAATCAGGCCAGGCAAAGCTGACACACGGTTTAATCCCATTTCCACCTCGGAAACCTGACACATCCCGTCAGACATTCACACCTACGGAAAATTAGATCTGTAGCAAAAAGAAAAGATGAAACGAGGTAAAATAAAGCACCTTTTCCTCTCCAGCTAGAACTGATGGCATGATAAAGCGCTTTAAAACAAAGAACACTAATCAGCTAATGTGCAAATCAAATATAGATATTCATGAGAAAAGTATGGTGTGACAGTACATTTAGAGAAGACTAGATTTCACCTTTGAACTGAGATTAGATGATAAAAGTACCAAAAAATGAGAAAAGCTTTGTTTGCCTTGCAAGAGTTTTGACAGAAATGTAATAGCTTATAGATCACCTATTTACATCTGTATTTCTCAAGGGCTTAAAAAAAACAGAAATTCCCATTTTTAACTGTAAAGATCAAACATGCTGGACCAATGTCCAAGCCAATGTCCAAACAAGAGCTATAGCATCCACACGGAGATTCTCGATGATGTTGTTTTAATGCTAACGTGTTGAAAATAGCAGGCAGTGGAACCAAAAGAGAAGGTCATCAATACCACGCCGTGCATCCTGGGTAGCATCGGAGCAGGCAGCTGATGGATGTATCCAATTTGAGCGTGACAAGATTTTTATTTACTTCTCAGACCGCACTGCCCTACATGCATGAGAGGAGGAGTGTGGGCAGAGCCCTGGGGCAGGGGTCCACCGCACACCCTGCTCTCTCAGTAAGCTCACCATGCAAGCCATGGGACATGCTCTAGAGACGTTCCCAGGCAAAAGGGGGGCAAGCCGGGGAGGGGCGGATTCCTAGCTAATCACGGGCCCGAGCATCTCATTCCTCATACGCAGGTCGCTAATTAGCATCTAATTTAGCACGCGGTCAAATCATAATGATCAAGCAGGACTCAGAAAGGTGTGGAAAGGCTACCGACCAGCTAGCTCCTTCTCCTTACTCCTTCTTTTTTTCTCCATGCGTTTGAGGCGCTTCTCCTCACGCCGTTTGGCTTCTTCGGCTTCCTGGTGCCGCCGGCACTTGTGAAAGTTCTCGACCACCACGCCGACGAACATGTTGAGCACGAAGAAAGCAACAATCAGCAAGAAGGAGATGAAATAGAGTAGCATCCATGGGTTGTAATTCATGACGGGCTACAACACAGAAAAACACAGCACGGATCAATGTACAGAGTTGAATTAATTAGAATTTAATTTTAAAATGTTCTTTACACACACACACACACACACACACACACACACACACACATGTATATATGTATAAATAAAATAAATGTTTTTGTGTGTGTGTATATATATATATATATATATATATATATATATATATATATGCACGTATATAAGAAAAATGGGTTTCATTTATATGTGTTATATGTATTTGTGTTACGTTTATACATTAAATATATACAAGTACATTTTCTCAAATTATATGCTTATATATATATATATATATATATATATATATATATATATATATATATATATATATATATATATATATATATATATATATATATATATATATATATTTTGATATACACACATTTATAACATATATTTTTATTTAGGATTAATCACAATTAACCATGTGACAGCACAAAATATATTTTCAAAAAAAGTTCTTTAGACAAACCAATATGCACTGAAGTTATATAATATTATATTAATAATTATTAGCTAATTTTATTACTATTATTATTTTAGCAGTATATATGTATTATTGGAAGAAAAAGTTTTATATATGTATTTAATCAATTGTAAAATTAATATATAATATCATAATGCTCTTTACACAAACCAACCTACAGTATATTAATAGTTGGCTCTGAAGTAGCCATTATATAAAATGTAATAATTATATAATTTTATTTTTACCAACATAATTGTTTTTTAGAGCAAGAAAAAATATATATTTATGTTTTAATATAATATAATATAAAACAAAATGAAAAAAAAAAATGTCTTTGTAAAAACCAATATATCAGTTGCTGAGTGAGGTCCCCAGGAGTAGGTTACAGCCATGTTCAAGATTATGATGATAGAGAATTGGGATATCAATAACATATCAGTTCAAAGGTCTGCACTACTGGGCACCTGAAGGATGCCTGCCTCTAGGCTAGATTAAACGTTCTGTGTCCAGTGGTGAGGCACAGGCCACACGGCATGAATCTGGAGAAGAGATATCTGTTCCAATTCAAACACAAAAAGGCCTTGGCTAGGACAAGGTCTGGGCTCTGTTCAAATAGAGCAGAATAATTTCAGGAGTCTACCGCCAGACATAAGGCATAGAGCCTTCCTTTTCAGGCAAAAAAATCCTATATTCATTACTCAAAAATTAATTCAAAATGATTAAAAAAGTCAAACTTTATTTAAAAAAATAGACATTTGGAGGAAGAGTTTAAAATAAATCACTTCAAAGACATCTGTTGAATGGACAGTAAGAAGCTTTACAGAAGAACTGATGAATGGAAAATCAGTTCTTTGAAACCAGGGCAGGAATGCTGACCAATGACTTTTCAGCTCTGATTCGGTTCATAGAGTTGTCCAATCAGAGTTTGCAGCTATCAGAGAATGCAAATGACAGTTCACAGTGACCCACTTAAACAAGGTTTCCACGCTGTCCACAGTTTCAGATCAGAAAAGGTTAATCCACAAGCCTTAATATCTGCATAAATAAATATTAATACGATAAAATGTTTTAACAGCAGCTTCAGATACCTGCTGATCGACACCAACAGCATCCAGTCCATCGTACATTATGTCCACCCAACCGTCTTTGGAAGCCAGAACAAAAAGGGACATGAGGGCCTGAGGGAGGTGAAAGATGATTAAAAAAAAAGGTTAAAAGAAATATTTGACTTCAGTGGCTCCATTTGACCACGTTGAAAATGGGATGAGACCATAACTGATTCTTTTTAAATCGAAAGGTTTCATTAACAGAGAGAATGTTTGTGTAACCACTGCCAGGTTAAACACTTACCTGTCCAAGGTTATCAAAGTTGTACTTGTGCCTGACCCATCTATAGTTAGCCAGGAGGCAATCAGACTTGTTGGTGATGTTCCTCGTATCCTCCCCATGACACACAAAGAACTTTCCTTTGAAGAGCTGTGAGAGAAAAAGCTATTTTATTAAGCGCTATGATAGACATCAAAGCGCTTTGAGAAAAAATACAGAAATATATACATATTGGACATATATTGGAAGAAGAATGTCCATATTATCAGAACTGCACATTAAATAAATGCACGTTACAGCTTCATACGAGATGGATCCATTATTGAAAGTCCAGTTTAGTGAAAACCATACAAGGACAAAGTCAATGTTACACATGTCACATCACACAGGCACAAAGAGCACAGGCATCCTTTCCTGGAAGAATGGAAGATAAATTACATCGGCGTTCCCCTACGGACTTATGTAAATTGTGGAAGTATGGAAAACAGAGCATTTTAATCATAGTCAAATTATTCAGCTGTGGGGAGGAAGAGTATGTTTCAAATTTACAGAAATGACAGAAAATCATGTATTCGTTCTGTGTACCACCTCTTTCTCTTTTACTAAAAGTCTTAAAGGCAATCTTGTGGATTAAACACACAGAGCTGTCAAATGTTATGGTACTTTATATATGATGGTTTCTTAGAAGGAATTACTACAATTAATCCTTAAAGTTAAGACTGGCTTTTACTTTAATAGTCTAATTTAAGCAAGAAGTATTAGGCTATATCCACTATATAACTGTAAGGTAGCAGTTCTAACTTCTCCACTAAAAAATGTAGCTAAAACTGGCCTAAGCTGGTTTAAGATGGCCTGCCATGCTGACCAAGCTAAAAAGTGCTCAATGCCTCCTCTAAAATGACCATCAAAAAACCATTTTAAACTGGTTTACACTTGTGATTTCTGCAGGGTTATGCTGTTTTGTACTTACCTGAACTCCCAAGATGCCAAAAATAATGAAAAAGGCACAGCAGATGACGACAATGTTCCCGATAGGCTTGAGGGATGACATCAGAGTCTCAACAACCAGCTTCAGTCCTGGAGCTCTGCTGATCACTCTGAAAATCCAACAAGAGAACAGATGTTTAACTAGCCTGGAGCTTCTCAGCTGGTTTTTGCTTCAGGATCTTGATTTTCCACTTGGAACTCAAGAGGTATCTCAACACAGGCACTGTGTTTTTCTCAGGAAAAACAAACAAACAAACAGGCAATTAAAAAAATTATATATTGGTCTAGTACTATTGAGTTACTACATATATATATATATATATATATATATATATATATATATATATATATATATATATATATATATATATATATATACACTTTCAACTTTCTTTTCTTTTAAAACTAGATAAGCTCATTTATTTTTACTATTCTTTAAATGATTCATAGTTGTAAACGTAGAAAGGGACCTTAAACTCCTCAGTCCTTCCCTGGCCAGAGTCTGAGACTGGGTAAACGTTTCCCATGCTTTCACTGACCTGACATTAGTCAGCTTTCTCTACTTTTGGCATTCCATCATTGCTGCAATCACCACCTCCTCTACGAGTGAGCACGGCAATTACCAGCAAACATTTCATGCCTTCGCCATTATGCTAAGCAACCGCAATGCAATGCTGTAGGGAAACTTTCTGTGCGGCAAAGAAAGGAGACAGTTTTAATTAAACCGCCGGAATAAAGATGAAGCCTAATTATTAACGCCACGACATCCGGCACAAAACCGCACCTGTCAACCTCTGCGAAGGGTGACACCAGCAGTGACACAAAGACACCTGCTCGCACACTATAACATATGTAATACAAACACACAGCTGTATCAAGAATTCAACTGCTTTAGAGTCCAGGGTGTGTACTTTTTGTTTAAATAAAAAAACAAATAAAAAGGGGACTTAAAGCATGTGTTTTTAAAAGTTTGGCTTCTTTAGAGCCTTAAAAATGTTGCACTCATGGCACCAAACCAATAAAAGGTGCTTAAATGGTCAAAGACCTCCATCTAATGCAAAACCAACAATTAAAAATAAGTGCAGGAAGACTGAAGACTAACTGTTTGTCTATAGAGCAACGCACAACATGTAAAATTATACTCTGAGGGAGCTGTAAACAACAACTGGCTTTAATCTGCAGCATTGTTTGTGTTGCACTGATGTTAATGGGACTCAATGAGGACCTAAAGCAGTAGCAGGGGATACAGACACAGTGCTGAAACATTGTATAGTGCAAGATATATAAAATAATACACACACTAACAAACACACACACACACACACACACACATAAAAAAAGACTTGATAAAGGCACATTAGTCCTCATCTGGTGACAGTGATTTCTGGCTGCTCACCACAGAACTGAGCTAAAGCGGCAAAAACCTGATTTGATCCTCAGCTTTGATCTTTTTAAGAAGTGTGCTGTGATTGTATCACTGTCTGAGGATGAAGAAAAGGCCACGTTTAAAGAGACCAATCAGGTTTAGTCAAAGTGACTGCTTGAGAAAGCAGTCTGCCAAAAGGAAGTGCAGATAACAGGCTGCTGTGTCTTTTGTTTGTCTGAATATCTGCGTGCATCTTTCACAAGCTCAAGCGTATTTATCAAAGCTCACTTGGGGGATTTTCAGGTAATACCGTAAAATCAATTATGGAAATGTCAAACGATGAGAAGGATCAATATGTCTAGACCCACGCTCTGACTGAATTTGAGAGGGACAGTCTAGTGAAATGATATGACTTGTTTACTAACTAAAACTTAAATCATTAAAAATTGTTTTTCTGAGCTTAAATAAATCTTGAAATTAAATATCAAATAAAATAAAATATGAACAGATGAAAAAAAGAACTAAAAGAACTAAAATAAAAAAACTATACAAAAATCCCATAAATGCAAACTAAAATTAAAAATCGAAAGTCAAAACAAAATAATCAATAAATATTTTAACGGTATGTAAATAACATCAATATTGGTCTAACAGCATAGGATTTCATTCCCTGACCAATAGAGGGCGCTACTGTCTGAAGGGTTGTGCAAGTAATGTTTTTCAATGAAGTAGACATTCCAGAACACAGTGAACTTGTTTATACATACCAAGTGTAAACGTGGGATTTTGTGCAATTTAACATGAATTTATATCGTATTAAAAGAGAGCAGTAGGAGAAAAATATACAGGTCATTTTGAAAATTGCAAATGGTTACATGGTATGCCACAATACTCAGTGATCACCATATTGTGATAAAATGTAAATGCACTATTGTAAATACCATGATTGTGTTGGTGAGAAACCAGGATGGTGGTCTTAGTTTTATAATGCGATTCTTCTGGTTTTTAGGCACATGTATTATAGTTTCTGTGTTCTGCAAGTATTCAAAAAAGCTGAATTTCCCATATTCATAGCTCCGATCCGGTCTTTGTATTCAGAAAGGTTTTAATAAATAAATAAATTAAGAAGGGAACAATAACTAGAGCACTGAAGGAGCCTCTTATTCCCAGAACACAGAGACACATTTTCATCCTGGCTGTAATTAAAGGATGCTGTAGCTGGGCTGGGAACCGTCAGTTTGGGGGATTCAAGCTGTGTGTCCCTGACACACACACACACACACAGCAAGCACACAATCCGAGGACATCCGTCAAAGGACAAAAAAAAAAAATCAACTACAATAAAGACGCGAGTAAAAACAGCAGCATAAAAGCAATGTAATGCAAATGTTCTCATTATTTACTCACTCTCATGTCGTTCCAAACCTGTATGACTTACTTTCTTCTGCAGACCAAAAAAGGAGACATTAAAGGGATTGTTCATCCAAAAATTCAGTCATTACTTATTCATCCTGGTGTTGTTTTAACGCACCAGTGAAGAAATAATGACTGAACTGATTCTCTCTGTCTCCATCCTAGCATCCTCACATAATCCACTAAAATTACAACTTCACAATTACACAAGCAATTATCGAAAAACAATAAGACGTAAGGGACATCTGCAGAGATGCTGCTTAAATGAAATTAATCAGTTCCAGATGAAATCCGAAAGAGCCAATCTGTCCTTATCGTCTTTTGCTGCAGTTCTTCGTCCCTGTAATTACAGTGAATAGACAATGTAGAAAAACTAACTAGCTTCAAGTCAAGCATGGCTAGATTAGCTTAACAAATGCCTTAGAGTGGACAGGCACTGTGAAAGAAGCGGAACTGTAATTAGCGTGAGAATTAATGAGCACAAACAATAATAAAGCGGTACATTATGTCAAGTTATTTGCATTGGAAAGAGGTCAAGCAGGAGATTGAATAGAGTGATAGGAGTAGATAGATGCTGGCGTCAGGTGTTTAAGGGAGGGTCTGCTCCTCTGGGGCTCAGGCAGACAGTAGAGGATGGATGGTTCTTTATGCGCTTTTGAGATTAATTTAGATTCGCGAGGGTGACGTGCAGTGTTACATACAGTGGAGGGGTTTAACCTGGGGGGTCAAAGAGTTGATGAGTTTACAGAGTGTGCACATCCCCCCTTAACACAGCACATAAATCATCCTGTCTGAAGACGGAAAGAGACACATCTCTGTAACAATGCCATTAATACTTGATAAGGAGCACACAGTATGGACTGTAACTGTCCGACACGGATTTTCAAATGAATTGATGGGCTTACATTATCTTCCCCTCGAAAAAGGGAATTTAAATTCTGTTATCATTAGCTTACACTCCTGTCATTCCGAATCTGTTTGACAAAAGGAGACATTTTGAAGAATGTTTATGTTGCTCTTGTCCATACAATAAAACCAATTGGGAAACAGAGGCTTTCAAATTTTAACAAGCTCCATAAAAGAATAGAAAAAGTCATCAAAATAAATAAATAAATATCAATATCAAATATGTTCGAATACTGTTGTTCTTTTAAACCTGTTTAAAAAAATATAAAAATCTAATAGTTTCCCAGCAGACTTCAAAAGAAATTCCTTGCCATCTCAAGAATAAATACCATTTGAAAAATATATTAAAATACAAAACTGTTGCTTTGAACTGCAATATTAGCTCACAGTATTACACGTTTTATGTTATTTTGATCAAATAAATGCAGCCTTGGTCAACATAAGTGACCAAAAAATAAATAATAATAATAGTAGTAGTAGTAGTAGTAGTAATAATAATAATAATAATAATAATAATAAATAATGTACAAAAGTATATTTAAAAAAATGAATACATTGGGCATGGACTATTTATAGAAATAATTATTTAAATAATTTTTAAGTAAAATAAAACAAAACAAAACACAAGTACATTATATATATATATATATATATATATATATATATATATATATATATATATATATATATATATATATATATATATATATGTGTGTGTGTGTGTGTGTGTGTATGTGTGTCAAAAAAATAATTTAGATAAAATATATTTGAAGATTAAAAATGGTCTTGCTTGACAGCCATGGTAGAATGCATGGAAAAAGTAGCTCAGGATCCTTGCTAAAATAAAACAAGATATTTATGCATGCGGATGAGCAGACAATAACAGAATTTTGGGGTAAACTGTCCCTTTAAGCTCACTGCACAGAGTGGTCCAGATACACATGTGGTCTGGATTACCCACCCTTCCCTGAATTCACTTTTGCCGGAGTAGCCGAGCCCACGCTGTGGAGACTTTTTACAGCTGTCTTTGTCTTTCTTTTGATTTCAACTTGGACGTCACACAGAGGTGCATTAATATAAAGTCTGTCGAGGGAAGGATCAAGAAGTAAAACTTTCAAAAGGTGTTCGGCGGTGTAGAGGCAGACACACACAGTAAAGTTCTCTGAAGCAGAGTGGTTCTGGCAGTGGAAGAATCTCTGTGTGAGAATCTTTAAAATGTTCATGCAGAGGAGCTCGAGGTGAAAACACAGACCGCTTCATGTTTAATTTACAGGGCGTTTTTTTCTCTCTGGGTGCTCTACATTTTCTGACAGTCAACCGAAGCAACTGTCATTAGTTATAATAGGACCTTATCACTCAGACTGTTTAAAGGTTAATTCACCTTATGTAACTACGCCGCTAGTGGATAAAATTCAATGCTTCATCAAAATAAAATCATAAAATGGAATTCTAGATTTGTTCCACATACTATTCATTATCTATAAGGGTATACTTGAATCTCTATGCACTATTCAGTAGCAGTGGAGTAATAGTGAGGCTCAAGGGTAGTGACATGAATCATATATTAGCTGTTTTAGCAAACTGGTGAAGGATGCTTTAAAAGATATGCTGGAAGACTTATTCGTCATATCAAAATGCCGCATCCCTATTTGGCACGATACAGTTCAGCAAACAAGCACGCTTTATCAGCACAAATGAAAATGCTAATAAAAAGACTAGAAAATCATGGAATCAGGAAAAAGTTAGCTTGTGCAGAAATAATCCACAGCAGAGGTCAATAATTAGCAGACCATGCGCTGAGGAGCCAGAGCCAAGTTTGGTTCCACCCGGGCTGCTAATAATTTCTCACCGAATTAATGCAATTATGTTTTTTTTCCCTCAGCAAGTCTTTTTTCTCCTTATTAGTCTGCAGGTACAAAATTATATACATATATAGACACAAACACACATATTTACACACACACAGACACAGAACTATTCATATGGTTTGGTTTGGTATAGGTTTTGGTTTAGTGTGGTTTTTGGTATAGGTTTTGGTTTAGTGTGTTTTAGTGTTCAGTTACATAAATTTGGTAAAACTTTAATTTGATAATCCATATCATACATAATATCTACTATAATGGTAAGTAACTTTGCAACTACATATCAGCTAGCAGTCATTAGAGTGTTAGTAGACTGCTAAATAACTTCTAATACTTTATTTTGAGGCGTCCACAATATACACAATGAAAGTATATGTCAACTTACTCTAATAACCATAAACCTACCCTAACAGTCTACTCTGAGAATTAGTAGACATGTAGTTACAAATTTAAGAATTAGTTTACATGTAGTTGACGTAGTTAATAGAATGTCTTAAGTAGACTATCAAAATAAACCATAAATAACCATAAATCCTATAACAAACCCTAATAGTCATTTTTCTTTTCTTTTTAGAAATGTTATTGAGTTGGGTCATTTATATTTTTTTCTTCTTTAGTAGTTAACAGGTGGGAAATTTACTTTAATGTTTGTAATGCTATTGTATGCTATGTTTTGCTATTTAATATTTTAAAGTTCCTTCTATCTGACAGAAAAACAAATCCAAACTGTCCATTTTCCCACCAGTTCCTCTTCAGAAATGTTGTTGAAGGCACATTAACGTTGCACCAACAGAGCTGAAAAGCAAGTAAAAACTCAACTACCGGAATATGATGTATTTTTAATACAAGTCTCTTGGGAGTTTAAGGAACTTCGTAAGTTGACCCTAAATTGAACAGTACTTGAAAAGAGAGAAGGGAGCGACTGGGGGTGAAAGACCAGTGTAAGCATTTTGTGGGGAAATTGGGCAGGAAAGATGAATATTTGATTTTTATTTTCTGCTCGAATGTGTCATAAATATTTAAGAGCAGGGAAGGCCTCCAGAAATTCCTTCTGCAGGAGGAAAGGTGCACAGCGCACACACACATACACATCCTTATGCATAAACACAAACACCACTACATACTGCATCGATTAGCAGCTAACTGATGCTTCTGTGAGGAAGAGGCTAATTGTGGGACTTTACATTAATTATGCTTCTTGCAAGAAAATGGATGCTGATTTAAAATGTGCAAGTCTGCCCCGAAGTACATATAAGCATTTATGTATATAGCCTACAGCATTGCAGGTGGTGCACTTGCGCATTAAAGCTTTGATTTAATTGTTACTATAATTTACTGTCTAATGATTAAACGCAGCACTGACTGGATGACTGAGTAGCTGTGTTGTGCTCACTGTACCTGAGCGGCCGCAGGGTCCTCAGTAAACGTAACACTCGAAGCATTCCCAGGATCTTGGTGCCGCTGTTGGAGATCATGGATACCAGGATGTCAATTACAGAGATCATCACCAGCATACCATCCAGAATGTTCCAGCTGCTCTTCAGGTAGGTCTTCTCCCCGAGACACCACCCCAAAGCAACCACCTTCACAACAACAAAAGAAATGCTGAATGAAATTTCACTTAAAGCCAGATCATGTATATTTTCATTATATTTTCAACATTGCATTCTAGTACCATTTAGCCTTTTGTAGGTTGAACCGTTTGTCCCAAAAATGGAAGACGGTTTGATTGTGCCATAGTCGCCCAAATAAAAACCTAAAAGCTGAATACTTGCTTAAGAAATACTCAACCTCAATTTAGAAGAGTGTTTCTTCATATAAAAAGATGTAAATAAATACAACAAAACAACAATTGCTCAATAATGGTTGCTCTGCAGTGAATGTGTGCCATCAGAATGAGTTTCCAAACAGCTCAATAATCTACAAATAATCAACACAACTTTAGCACACATTTGTATGAGACTAATTTTAACCTTAAACTATCGTTTGTCACCCATAATCCATAATAATGCCTTGTTGTCCTCTCACAGCAAAATCTACTAATATAATCATAACTGTTCAAGACAATTTTTGCTTTTGTACACATTTGTACCAACTAATTTCCATGACTTTTGAAACAATAATCCTGACCTAATGTTCCATTATTTTACATAAGAATAAAAATCTGTTTAAATTATTATAGCATAACTTAAGTTAATAAAGCAACGAAAATAAATAGAACCGCTTTGCCGTTAAAAACAAAACTGAATTATTTCAATAGCTAAAAGAGCAGCCGTGTAATGGGGAGTGAAGAAATAAAAAAAGACTCGGGCTCCAGTGAGATTCGGGCTAGTAATTCTGATGATGTGACGGTACTTGAAAAGCGACTTCATACACACGCACTATAAATGTGACCGAGTGCACAGGAAACCATGTGAGAAACGAACAGTTTAAAAAGAAGCACAAATAAATAATACACGTTTTTGACAATGCAACAGTGAACGGATTAGGCAAGTGACAATTCTGCAAACCGTACCGAAACATAAGCGAAAGTCTTGTATCACAGTATGCAGCGGCTCTTTAGTGCAGATGAGATGTGCCCATGTGAAGCCGTTTTAAGAGAGAGTCAATGATAGAAGACGCTGTCCAGCTGATTCACACACGCTCTATTAAAAATGACTGATTTGATTAGATAGTCTGTGTGGATTTATTTACTCACCAAACCTACAGGATATAGGCTATTAAATCAATCTGTGGATATCCATAATTTTAAGGTCGAAAGCTGCAGGAATGAGTAAAACTACATAATATAACCTATGCACAAACCCGTGCCGAAATTCAGGACCTGAGTAAACATTGTGATTATATTATACAAAGGTTTGTGAGATAGATTTCCATTACTTTTTAAAAACTCGCTGGGTCAATTTATTTTTCCAAAACTTTTCCAAGCCTAGAAATTACTGTTTAAAAGTTCCATGATTTTCAAGGTTTTTTATGAACGTACGAACCCTGGTTGTTCGATTTTTTTCTTCTCATTTCAGGCGAGATGAGCTTTTTTCGTCATTCGTTTTTTTTCCACAAACATGCAAATCTTTACTTCACAAGACGCATGAAGCACTGCAGTCATGTCGATTACTGAGATGTTTTTCTCCGCTGTTTGGACTCTCATTTTGACGGCACCCATTCGCTTTAGAGTATTCACCGCTGAGCAAGTGATTTAATGCAAAATTTCTCTAAATCTGTTCCAAAGAAGAAACAAACTCATCTACATTGTGGATTGCCTGAGGAAGGTGAGTACACTTTCTGCAAATTTAGATTTTTTGGGGAAAATTTCATGACATCTGTAAACCATAATTTCTGTATCCTGCACAATTATAAATGTTGTTTAATATAGCATTCACGACACATTCATTTTGTAGATGTTGAAAATACCCACAATTATACCAAACTACGCACCCTGCTATAAATGAAATGCTTTCAAAACCACAACCTGTTCAAAACTATGCACATCACAGGAAATGTAAGAAAACATGATGTGTCTGAAATCTGAATTTAGCAAGAAACGCTTTCTTATTCCCTTGAGGTTTTTGTCACACTACTGTGGCATTTCTGAGAACGTATCAGGTTAGAATGGCATACAGCTGGCATATAAAAGGGCTCAAAAGGGGGAGAAAAGCTGAGATAAACAAACCAGGAGTGAGAATCATCTGACTAAAAAGTGCTAAGCATGAATACACAGCTCCTTAATGATGTTGCTGGTGAATATATCAAACCACAATGTGATCAGACCTCAAAGTGAACAAAGACATGTCAGGCAACAAAAGCCAGGAGTTTCAACAGCCCTGTCATCTTCATCCAACCCGGAAAGTTTTCGTCAGTCGCCGCTAATTAACCTCCAGTGAGTACGATTATTCTGTGCCATGATTTTCATTTGAAATCTCTTGGGTGGGCATGACCTGGCATAAAGCAGGGCCCCAGAATAGAAACCCTAGACCTTTGTGAGTGACACCTATGAACTTTTCTGTCTTCTCCAGAGAGGCCTCAGCATGTTCTTCCATTTCAACGATAGTCATTTGAATATCTGGCAGACAATCCACCTCTTACTCAGTATTAACTGCTGTGGTGAAGAGTGGAAAAGAGAGAGCAAGGTTTGCTTAATAGACTCTTCATGTCAGCGGGCTCTCTTTAGGACCCGCATTTGTTCAAATGTTTAATTCAGCTGACTGGCGGCAGTTGAACATGTCAGAGCGTGATTTTAATATTTTGCTGCTGTAGTCTTTGTTTAGACTTTGTAATTGTCAAAGGAAAGCAGTGCCTTAAAGGGATCATTCATCCAAAACGAAAATTCTGTCTTTATTATTCACCCTCACATTGTTCCGAACCTGCACGACTTTCTTTATTATTCTATGAAACACAAAAGGAGAGGTCTGTTTTTGCAATGAATGCAACTCAAAAGCATCATAAATGCACATATTTACCACTGCAAACAGGTCATTGATTTCTATTTCAAATGTATGCTTTTGAAATGTAAATTTAACAAAGAATTTAGAAAAAACACACACACATACTGCTTCTGTCATAAATGTGTCAAGAAGTAGGACTGAAATTAATATTTTCTGTGAACATTACATTTTATGATGCCTTTACATATTTTAAAGCTCAAAACCTGCATAAATGCCAAAAAAAATTTGATAAACACAGCCTTTTTTTGTATTACCGAATATAAAAAAGATTTAAAATGACATGAATGTGAGTAACAAAAAAGTTTTTATAAATGACTTGTCTCTTTAAAGGGCTGCAAGATAGGCTGAAAAGCCTGTGACAGGCAGGAATATTTTCACCAGACTCTATTAGCCACACTGATCTAAGATAGATCGGCACTATAAAAAAGCCACAGGGGACTGAAGTTAGTCTGCTTTTGGCTGGTATTCTGGCCCAGTCAGTGTGTTAGTTTACCCTCTGTCAGAGACGACGCCACACAGAGACAAATGCCAACCCCGTCACCTACCTTTATTGTCATTTCGGTCACAAAGATGGCAGTAAATATGTAGTTGGACAACGTCAGGAAGATGCGTTCCTGCGGAGAGAACCAGACAAGCAGGGAAAGTGACGGGTGAGTCAGTGCTGGATCAGAGGAGATTCATGTGTGTGTGTGTGTGTGTGGCATAACACATTAGAGGTGCCTCCTGTGAAGGCATCCATTGGACTAAGAATCTGCCCACGCTTTGAGTACTCCACGGGCATTAACATCACATACTGCATGTGATAAATTTCCTCCAGCATCCTCACTGGATACTACTAGATAACACAGTGGGTAACAAATGGATAAGTAACAGCTTTATGACAGTAACCATCTCTGATCTCCGAATAAGTAAATCAAATCTGAAAAAAGAACATTGTTATTAAAGATGAAAGTGTCAGTTAAAATTTTCTTCCCTATGGTTCATTTATATTGTCAGTGTAAAAAATGTTGTGCAAGACACCCATTACATTTTTTATGACGTTTTATCATCATCTTCTGGTCAATGATTAATTCTGATGAATCACATTCAAAATAATATGTTTTTGTGTACATTATGTCTGTGCATATTTATTATGTATATATAAATACACACACATATGCATATATATATATATATATATATATATATATATATATATATATATATATATATATATATGTGTGTGTGTGTGTGTGTGTGTGTGTGTGTGTGTGTGTGTGTGTGTGTGTGTGCATTTATATTTAAAATAAATTATACAAATATATATATATATACACACAAGTAACTACTTGTATACACTGTATATTATATAAACAAAAACTTTTATTTTGGATGAGATTAATCATGATTAATCATTGCCCAGAACCACTTCTAACCCTAAGAATGTCTTATAATCTGTAACCTCTACTGTCATTTTACATAAAGAAAAATCTAAGTAAACAGTGACATAATATCACATCCGTAAAACACAATACTGTTATATAAAGCACTATCATTTTAAAATGCAAACACGAAGACCTCCTGCACTTCTCACTCTCCATCCGTGCCACACGGCCTTCCCACGCAGCAGGTGCTGTCCTCTCCACCTCTCTGCTCTGACCTGAGCCAGCACTCTTTGTTCCTCTTTCTATATCAGATTGTAACACTGTCAACAGACTCTGTTCTAAAATGCTCTCATACTAAGACCACTAAAATACTAGAGACTCCTGGTGTCTCGCTCAATGCCAAAGCCACAGGTGCATTAAAATGCTGATGTAAAAAGCCATCAGTTATTTAGAGAACAAATAGTTACTTTAAACAGCTAGTTATTTTTTTGTTGATGTATTTCTGAAACAATAGATGGAAACAATTGAATATAAATTCCAAATGAAAAGAATGTAAAGAATGAACTTGCTCGGAAGTTTGAGGTATTTATTATTTTTGGAAAGAGATAATACTTGTATTAAGTTAGGAGGCAGAATGGACAAAGGTAACAGCAAAGACAGTCTATTTCAAATCAATGCTCAAAAATATTAAACAGCACAACTATTTTTATATTTATGTTTCTTGAGAACCAGCATTAGAATAATTTCTGAAGAATCATGAAGACTGGAGTAATGATGCTGAAAATTCAGGGTTTGCCAAGAAAACATTTATTAATTAATCAGGTAATTTTAAAATGTAATAACTTATTATTGTATTATTATTTTACAGTATTTTGATCAAATTAAAGCAGTCTTGGTGACCATGAGAGACTATTAAAAAAAAATTAAAATTAATTTTTTTTAAGGTTTTTAACTCATTAACAAACCATTAACTATTTTTGCCCCAAACTCCCATTTTTCTGTTTGTTAATAGGTTAAGGTATTGGGTATGATTAGGGATGTAGAATATGGCCTTGCAGAATATGCGCTTTATGAATACTAATAAACAGTCAATATAATATTAATAGGCATGCTAATAAGCAACTAGTTAATAGTGAGAACTGCCCCCCACAAAAAAAAAAAAATGAAATGATTTATGTATCTAAAGAGTATAACAATGTAGAAGCACTACAGGGTAACGCAAACCTAATAGTCAGCAATTTGAACCTTCATCTTGGTCTTCGTCCCACTCTCCCACTTTCTCCTTCTACTTTCATGTCTACATTGCACTGTTCTGAACGATACAAGAAAAAAATTTAATTAAACAAATACTATGTAGTTGGCATTAGAGGTGACAAAAAAGATTAATATCCACAGTGTAGTCTATGCTGCATGCATACATAGATTGTGAAAGCCTAATGGATAACAATGTGGGCTGCTTACACAAAGATTATTAGTTTGGTCTCAGTTAGGGGTGACCCAGTTAACTGCAGGGCTGCTAAGATCCCACCATGGTTCCTTTGAGCGAGGCATCGATTGCTGAATTTCTTCATCTATAACTTGAAGTTATTACTGTGATTCGTGATTGTTTTGGCTTTTTATGGAAAAGCTAAAACAGAATGGGAATCCACATACAAATCAGCCCTCAGCTCTGCCACAAGCAATTTCATTTAAGTCAACAGGTATTGAGGACTCATTCAACCTTGCAAATAAACCTCGGCGTTTAACCTAAGCTTTTTGAAAAGAATTCTGGCTGAAATGGAATGAGAAGCTGATTTGTACTTTAAACAATTGGTGTGGAAGCAAAACAAGCAGTGGAGATCTCCTCCTCAAACATGGTCTCTCTAGATTGTTTGTCCTTCTCCTACTGTGTCTGAGCAGCAGGACCCAGGGGCCATCTTTCCCATGACCCCCCGCTAATGCATGTTTCAGTGGGTCGTGGCATCATGTTCTAAAACTCCTGCTCTCTCTGAGAAAGCCTCCTGCTGACATCACCACTGCGGTTTGTATTGTTTCTGAAAACAGACTGACGTCTTTGCCATTCCATTCTGCTCAGAGGCTTGTTTTCATTCATTGTCGAGTGAACCGTGTGTGTATGTGCGGGTCAGAATTCATGAATGAGGAAGAGCGTGTCTGAGAAGCACAGTGTTTGGTCTCTGAAGGAGAAGGGTCAGACAACTCTGTCCTTCACTCTCATTCTTTTAAAGGTTACTGGATGTCTGAGGAAGAGCGGGCACACACACACAAACACACACACACAACAGTACATCTAGCTTGGCAAAGAAAACAGAGACAAACTAAATAAAAAATAAAAATAAATATGTAAATGTTTCAGTAATGTGATTGTGTGTACAAAAAATTACTTGAGAAATCTCAAATTAAAACGAACATAACATCAAGAATAAATACAACAAAAATGTTTACAGTTAGATTTTTAGATAGATAGATAGATAGATAATTTGCTGCTCCAAAATAAGCTGAACATTGTAAAACTGTTGTTTTTAGAGTCTGTCCATCGATTCACAAAATGATTAATTAGCAAATTAGTGTGAATCAAAAGCAATCAGTAATGAGTAATTCAGGTGATCCACTTTAAATGCATTTGTCATTCGTTCAGTGTGTAGGTACGTGACTAGACACACAAAGAGAGGCAGAGAGTAATCAAAAGCTGCTAAAACTCCCCTTGGTATTTTCATCACCCTTTTCCCATTACTTTGGGCACGGAAAAGACATGCTCAGGCCTTGTCTACAGAGGGGGACTCAGGTGGGGAGTCTGATGGCATTTGTTCATACCCAAATGAAAAAATGTCTCCATATGAAATATTGATGACACACATCTGAGCTCAGTGAGGTACCTGTTACTATAGATCAAGTCTGTCATGGAGATGAGATGGTTTGCATAAGCTCAACACAGAGGTTCTATTACAGACGAAGTTACACATTCTGCAGTGACGGTGGAATCAAACTGACTTTACCTGGTCCAAAGATTCTGCAATTACTCATAAATGTCATATCATACTGCGGATTCATATTGAAATGTGCACATGCCTTAGCAAACATGTCACAGGTCATTACCAGAAAACATTTACAAATTTTACTTGCATTCACAAATGACAAAACATGCAATGCAGCAAAGTCATTTGTTTAGTAGCTTTGTTTTTTCTGTATTTGAGTGCAAATGTAATGTTTTAATTGAGATGTTCTCCCAATTGCATTTTAAACGGTTTCTGTCTTTGTAACATCATCCATTGACCAAAAAAATCTTACTAAGCATTAACACCTATGCAAATACATCATTTCGTTTTTTCTTTTAAATGGCACTGTGTTCCATCTGCCCCAGTCTAAAAAAAAATCCCAAGCTTGTGCAGGGAAGGAAAATCAGAAGTAGAGGTTTTCCTCTTGTGTGAAGTGCTGACAGGATGTCTTAGGGGGGAAGTAAACAAATATCATAGAGGCTCGGAGGCACACATGGTAAAAACCGGATTACATGGATTAAACCTCAAGAAAATAACACAAAGGAAAACAACCTTTCCATGCTACATAATGTGTCTTAGAAAACGTGAGGAAGCTTCAAGGTCCTCTATTTCCATTACTGAAAGAATCCTTCATCAGCTTGTTCCTTTTTTCCTTTTCAGTAGTTCATCAGGGTACTTATTGCCTACAGTTTTTCGAATACTATGAAGTCGGACATACTACTCCCCTAGAATACTGTTTTTCCCATACTATATAGTAGGGAAGTATGCGACTTTGGACGTCATTCGGTAAAAAATAATAATGCTAATGTACGCATCACTATACAGTTATTACATTTCCTGCATACATTCAGATTGCATAATGTTGTTATACAGTAGGAGTACCATTTACAACACTCCTGTAATTCCATATATGGCAGCTCAGTGTGAAAAATCACGTAATGATATTTGACACTGACAAATTGCTGCAGAATGAGTGCTAAAGTGACTCTGCACATAAATTTGAAATTAGATAATAAATTCATTATGGTTAGAAGTTCCAAAGCACTGTAGCTCTTGACTTGGGTTAACAGTGAATTAATAAAAAGCTCGAAATGTCCTCATTTAGTACACGAGTGAGTGAAAAGTCAAAGTAGGCAACGTTTTATGAAAATATGTGCCTTGAAATGTCAGGAATTTGGTAGCTGCAAAAATGATGGACATCTGCTGTCTCTTTTCAAGGAGGTCTGCAGCAGTCATGTTCTGCCAAGTCAAAAAAGGGCAACTAAAATAGCTATTTTTCCCTGAAAAACTCATATACAGTTTACAACAGTATATGAAGTGTAGCAATTTTGACTCTTAGAACTATAATGCTGTAGATAAAAAAGGAAAGAAGATAAAACATTTCTTGCTTCTGTCTTACAGTAGGTGTCCTGAGGGAGCGTGTAACTGCTGAAAGTAGTAAACATACAAAACTGATAATGAGATGTAGCAAAGCATTTAAGCCAAGCTGATTGTGTCCTTTGGGTCTGTAAGAAAGCATGAATAACAAATTGAATCTTTTCCGTTTTAACATCCTAAAAGAACAGCAAAACCAGACAACTCCCAAGCCGTCTAATCTACTTTGTATTCTTAGTCACTAACAAAACAACCAGTTAGACAAGGTAATAATTACGGACACATGCTAGACTAACATACTAACTAACATAATGATCACCCAGTTTTAGAATCTGGAAATGACAGGTATGCAGTTCAGATGCCAGACACTGAGTGTCAGTTAGCACTCCCATTCATCACAGTGTTGTTCAGCTGGCACATGCAGACCAGCTTTTTTTGAGCCAATCACCTGGAACTGTCCTTGAGACTTAACACTCTGAGGCAAGAGGAAAATAATGTCCTGATTAACTAAGGTAAACCCTTTACCACTGATTATCAGACAGACAGATGCCTATAAACTAAACTACAATAAACTAAACTAAACTTAAATAAACTAAAATAAACTTAAATTAAATTTAATTTAATTAACTTAGCTCTATAACCTTGAGCTCAAAAGACAACTTTTTCTTTTATAAATAATTTAAATAAGTTCAAATCCTTATGCTGCTAAAACTTTATATAAATGTTGCCAAAAGTGAACTTTTTTAGTTAAAAATAAGAATACAGCTATGTCAGATAAGTGTTTCAATCGTCTGACCTATTATTCCTCCAGAAAAACTTGTTTTGAATGGTATGCTTGCGTGTGTGAATGTGTATGAGGTAACATTACTCACAGCACTGGAGGGGTCGATTCTGGGCCTCTCCATGGCAATAGTGATGCAGTTGAGAAAGATGATGACAAGAACCACATGGTCAAACATCTTGTGAGTGATGATTTTATTGCAGGTCACACGAAACCTGCAAGACATAATCACACCAGACGTGGTGGGGCTGAGTGATGCAAACATTCAACATCATGTTGATCATAAAATTAATAAACAAGAAACTGACTTCCACTAAAAATAGGTCAGAAAGTTTGACTAGTTCCTGTGAGACTACAGTAGTACAGTTTTTCTTAATGCAACGACTTTTATCATTTATTCACCCTATCCTGTGTGACTGAGTTTCTTCTATGAAAAACTGTTTGTAATAAACAATAAACAAATCCATCATTAAGATGTTTACACTGTGTCCAGAAGCGACAGTTTAAAGTTAAACACCCTAATGATGGATTTATGCATTACAAACATGCAGCTTTTCACTTCCACGATGTTAACTGATGGACTGCATTCATGTGGAAAATTGTAATGTTTTTATCAGCTGTTCGGACTTTCATTCCGACGGCACCCATTCACTGCAGACGATCTGTTGGTAAGCAAGTATAGTAATGCTAAATTTTTCCAAATCTGTTTCCATGAAGAAACAAACTAATCTACATTTTGGACGACCTGAGAGTGATTACATTTTCAGCTCATTTTAATTTTGGGGAGAACTGTTCCTTTAATTACTGTCTATTCTATTTAGAAGTTTAAAAGAATATGATGCTTTGCTTTTTTTTTTAACATTTTGACATACTGCAAAGGAGCATGTATCATTTTGGAAACAAAAACAGCCTTTAGTCCCATTCTATGTATGATAATACTACAAAGTAATAATAATAATAATAAGCAGTTTAGCAGTCCATTCAGTTAACATGCCAGGAATGGGATGTTAACAATCATTACAGGCATTATTTGGATTTATTCATAACAAGAGAACTGAATATGCTCTATTTCACTTCAAACTTGTGACGAACGTATGCATGAACATGTGTCTGTCGTAAGACATACTGCATGGCGGCATGACTCCTTTTATGAATAAATAGTGCTCAGTTCTCTTTAATGTCTCAGAGACTTGGCCTGATGTTAAAGAATTTATGCTCAGAACGGCACTGTGTGGGAACAGACGGCAAACTCTGCGCCGTTGTCATGCCAACCTGCCTCTCTCAGCCCCGATCGCTCATGCTGGGAGTGTGGTCATGCCGGGGTGAAATGGGGAGAGAAGTCTAATGCTGTGTCCGATACCTAAGGCTGCTGCCTTACTGCCTCACTACTCACTTAGTCAACGACTTTACAGTCGTTTTTTATTAAAGCAACTAAAAGTACACATCTTATGATCTACAACTCAAATGTATTTTAGATATAATATAAATATATTTAAAACATAATGCTTATTTTAAAAAAAAAAAAACAACTTAAACATTTAAAAACCACAGGAATAAATTGTTTTTCAGAATACAATATCGGGCAAACGCTTGGTTTTAATAACATCTTAAAATGTAAAGAAAAAAAACTATTTAATTTAAAGCAGTGTTTGTGAGATTTTAATGCTCAAAAAACATTATTAGCATTTTCATTTAGACTAACATGGCTTGGGACTCTACTTGGGATTTTAAAAACAAATAATTTCAATGATTCAGAGTCGACTCTTTCTTTTGAGAAACAATAACATCATACAAGGGCTCTTTTAGATGTAAAGGTTTGCAGGATGTTTTCATTCACTTAGAGCTCTTAAAATCCATAATAGGATACTAATAGCAAAATTTTCAGCAGCCAGTCACATGATTCTTCAGAAATCATCTGAATGATTTGATCAAATAACTGCATATTACTACACATAACAATCTTTCAAAAGCTTGCCAATCTTAAACTATTAAACAGTAGTATATACAGTACATACATAATATAGTATGCACATTCATAAAAAAAATCTAAACACCAATTCAAACACTTAAAGCTTTATTTTTTATTTATTAAAGCTTACATAATTAACCCTGTTTTAATGTGACACGGTAGATCTTCTGATAGTGAATGTGCAGACGGACATACTAAATTCAAAAGCCTTTTTGCTTTGGTTTTGGTGACACCGACCAATGTATGCCAGTCATAACAGTGCAAAGTGGTGATCGCTTGCATCATCTAGTGCTCGCACAGGAAGGAGGAGGAGGATGATCTGAGGTTGTTTGATGTTTAATTAGTAAAACGCTGACAGAGTGTAACATGCAATGCTGAGTTCTTCTTTCCTCTCCTCTCCCTCTAATAAGTGAAGCCTCCATGGAGCTTAATGTGAGCAGACATGCATTTCAAAAATGGAAAGCACTGGAAAGAGATGAGAGGAAGGGGAAGACCAAGAAGATGCCTTAGGGAAAGGCTAAAAAGTACAGGAGATTTCTCACCCCTTAAGCATCTCCAGGAAGGTGTTTTCTAAGGCTTGTTGGCATATTGAATGCGAGCCACAGTACTGTGATAAATGTGACTCACCTGCTGAAATGACCAGCATATGTTGTGATTTGGATTCTGGACAGCTTATGTCCCAAGCAGACTTCTTAAGAATTTTAAGCAGGAATATTTATTCCGCAGGTGAGGACTGTATCCAAAAACACCCCTTATAGCCTTAAATAGGGCACTGATGTCCAACACTATAGTGGAAGTTATCGAGTGCACTCATTTAATCCCATAATGCACTTCAATAATGAGTGTACACTCAACAGCTACATAATACCGATAATTCATTACGAGGGTCTTTCCGAAATAATCTCATCCATTCAGATTTCCAAACCCTTGTACAATGTAGGTAAAGTGTAATTCGCTCACTCGTTAGACTGGACTACATTAGTGGACTAATGTAGGATATATCTAAATTTACATATAATGTAACAGTGAATGAGGGTATATGGGGGCGATTTCAAACACAGTTACAGACATCCATTAGGTAGCCACGTTAGGTAGAACACCTGTTCAATTGTTAGATTATGCAAATATGGTGAAGGTTTTCAGAGAAACCCTGAAAGCGTGCTGCAGGAATCTCAAGTGAATGCTAGCATAATAAAAAACACAGTAATATGTACCAAAATAATAAAAAAAGCCACATTATTTAGTAATAAATGTGTGTTTTACAGACACTTTCTGGACATTTAACTTTGGAACTGCCATGAAGTGTACAGTGTACGAAATTTTGGTGTGGCAGAAATGTATAGAGGCACATATTTTTTATGGGCCTGGGTTCATAAGACAACTAATCCTATTAGTGAAAAAGACAATATAACATTTAAGGCAAACCCTTCCCAATAACAGTAACAGAAACCTACCGTGATTGTGGGGGAAACAGATAAAGAGACCAGGTGACCCTCTCCCGACACCACTGGGGCTGCTTGTGCTCCAGCCAGCGGTAGAGACGAGCCTTCCGACTCTAAAAGACGGATGACCACATGAGATTATAGGACCAGTAAGTTAGTTTAGTTGGCAGCAGAAGATATAGAAATCCTGTTTCCTGTGATCTTATAACAGTGAATTGAATAGAAAAAAATCTGTAGATGTTTGTGATGAATCTATTGTAAGGAACTGAAAATAACTGTAATAAATCAAGTGTAGCTTTTCTCACCAGGTTTCCTTCATCATCTGCATTGTCATCCTCGCTGTGGTGTTCTTCTAGAGAAAGCTGCGTGGTGGCTGCAGATGGAGAACTCTTGCCGTTGCTGAGGAAGTTGGGTGGCCGGGCGCTGTGTATGCTGGCGGAACGATGCACGTATGGTACCTGCAGGGTGTCTGGAGGCAGATCAAACGAGCTACGTGTCTCCAGGGATTCCATGCGCCTGTGCCGAGGCCTCTGGCCCAGGGAGTCCGTCCTGGCGAGGGAGGCATCGTCGCCCTCGGATAAGCCACCTCCGCCCCCGCTCTCTCCCGCATCTCCCTCATCGGAGCTGGACTGGCCATCGCCAGACAGTAAGGAGCGACGTTCGCCAGACTGGCGTTTCTGCCTTTTGAGGCTGGGGGCTCGGCCCAGGCTATTCCAGCTGGAGCGCCTGCTGTTCCAGCTACTGGCTGAACTCCAGGGGGCATTTGGGGAGCTCCGCACACTCGACTGCAGAAAGACGGGTGGAATAAGTTACTGTCAAATAAGATCTCATTGGCTGTAAAACCTGAAAGTGTGCCGAAATCACACAGAAATATAGAACAAAAAATGTGTTGCCAACCGCACAACATGTATTCATTATTCATATATTTAACATCATAAATGTTCAAATATATTTTATAATCTTGATTCAATAATTTATATACTATACGATATTCAGTGATGGGGAAATGGTCAGCATAAGGGAATGGTCTTTTACATTTGCCAAAAGCATAGATGAGAAAAAAGTATTTTTCAACTGAGTAACTCAGTTAGTAAGCAACACAAGTAACACAACACTGCATTACTTTTAAAAGTAACTTTCCCCCACACCCTGCAAGTCTCACTTAATCACAGAATTGAGAATAACAAAACTGATGCACTATACAGCACAAGTAGTTCAGGCAACTTTGACAGAGAAAGGTGGCTACTGACAGGAGATTTGTCTTGGCCATTAGGGTCCATGGAGACATTGCTGCCTCTGCGGGACTCGTAGCCTAGCGCTGGATCTCCTCCTCCTGATATCTTAGGGATGGGCATGGGTGTTGCAGCCGTGTGAGTGATGAGGGGAGGGGTCAGGCTGCTCTTCAAATCCACATGGCCATTGATGGGCACAACTGTGAGTACAGAAAGGAAGGGACAGGATAGTATGCTCAACATCATAACTGAAGCAACAAAACATGACAGACAGCTGAAAAATGTATTAGGAACCATTTCAAGCATGAATTTTTTAGACAGGCTTTAATCTTCAAAAAGAACTGTCATAAATTACGAAGTATAATATATTGTTAGAAGGGTAAAAGGGTATCTGGGAATAAACACAAGGTAGCTGGGATTTCAAATTATGCGAGTGCACCTCAAAAAAAAATGTTGAGCCCTAAATATGGCATGTGCTTCCATGCAAACTATATTCTGTGGATCTCACCAGATGATGGGGATAGATCTTTCTTATGTCCTGAAACATCCTCCAGGCTCCGTGCATAGAAATCTGCTTCAGAATCCGACTTTGAGGCATCACCCTTTATCAAACGTGGAAGATATAGATTAGTTACCAGATTTAGATACGGCTGGGGATTAAAGAAGCATATTGCATATTGGTGAGGAACAGGCAGGTGGGTGAGGGTGTGGTCTCCCCCACCCCAGCCGGCCCTCAAAAAAGGCCAGAGGGTGACTGGTATCTAAGGGAGAGACATCCTGGTCGGGTAATCCACAAAAACACAGTGCCGGCATGCATTTGACAATACCAGGTTGCATGACCATTCTGAAACCACAAGTACTGTGTACTAAATATTAGTTAAATGTATCTTTGAGTGTATTTTTAAGCAGATGATCTCATGGTCAGACCATCTGCTATATTAGCGTAAGTCACATCCACATGCGGGTGAATGTGTGTGGGTTTTTTTATTTTCTCAGCTCACTGAAGGAGCAGCACCAGTACAGCAGGCACGTCCAATGATCAGGAAGGAGAAATAAACACTGCTATTTTTATCAGAGAGCTCATCGCATTGTTTGGCCTGTATCCTCCTCATCCCCAGTCTTGAGCTGGTCTTAAAATGGCTCCATGCCGAGAGTGTTTCAGTGTGGTCTAGCACAAAACTTCAACCCTGGATGGTTTGTCAAAACAGACATCACTGTCTGAGGACATGGATCACTCTCTCAGTTTGACCATTAGGGTGTCTATTTGTGGGCTGACTGCAATTTAAATCAAATATGAGCAAGATCATAAATGGATGAATCTTTTTTTCTTACAGCGTGGTTACAAATTGTCAAACTTGTTCCTCTCAGCATACATTTACCATAGTACTTCACAGCGCTAATGGTCAAAGAGGACACAGTGGAGACTATTCTGACAAACCTTGCACCTACAAACAATGTATCCCATTGGCTTCACATATTAACATCAAGCTAAATCAAAACTTTCTGAAAAAAGAAAAGAAAAAAAAATCAATGCTTTAGTAATGGCTGTGAAAATGGGTAAGTAAACAAAGCAAATCTGATTCGCATTGAAACCAGTGGGATCATTGCAACACTAGACACAGCACAATCGAACAGCAATTAATTCACATTATAACTACAACAAAACAGGACTTGTCAATAGGGAATAACACAATATCTACATTACTAAGGCAACAGAAACAAAACTTGAAAGAGTTATGACACTGGAGTCGAGCTCTGTAAGTAAAGACAGGAGAGGGACTCCTTGCCCCTTCTCACCAACAGTGAAGAGTAAAACAAAACACAGCTGTGATAGGTTGAACTAGCAGAGAGGCACTACAAAGCATCCTCAGAAACAGGCCACCACCGTCTGCTTGGCACCAGGTGCAGTTAGCAGTTAGCTTAGCATTAGCACCCACTGTTACTCACTGCATGCTCAGAAATGAGCACTGTGGATGATGTGTCTGGATTGGACTTGACTATTCTCACTCCAACATGACCTTTCTGAACAAAGAGATGTAGCAGAAATGTAAACAAGCTCTCTGACTTAAGCACTAGCAAAAAGCTGTTAGCTATGCAAAACCAATTAAAACCATTAAAAGCTTTATTAAAGCAATAGCTCACCCTCATGTTTTAAAATGTTTTTTATTCATTTAAAAAAAGAATTATATGAATACAGTTATATGTTAATATCTGCTATTAGAGTTAAAGGACTGAACCCATCCAGTTTATGAAAGAATCATTCCGTTTTATAAAGTGAAGTAATTCAATCACTGAAAAGATTTGGCTAAAAAGAAATGTTTTGTTTACAAATCAAACAGATTTATGAAGTCCAGTTTTAATGAACTAAATCAATTAATTCATTGAACAGATTACACTCAAAAGCATGATTTATGAACAAATAAGTTACAACAATTTTGTGAACAGAATCAACTGATTGGTGATAACTCAAATGAATGGTTAGTTCACATGCTAGATTTATAAATAAATCGTTTTGACCATCTTTGCAATTGAAAAAACAAATATTTGACTCGAAATAATGATTTATAAATTTTGGAAAGTGGAGAAAACAATAAACTGAAATAATCTGTCAAAAGAATGATTTCATTTGCATTTTTCAAGCATGAATGTCCATTCCTAAGCGTAATCCTCAGTGGGTCGTAAGCAGTACAGACTCATTCATCAAATCTGATGCAAAATTTAATTTTCAAATTAACACATTCCAATGAGAGCATGTTGTACTTATGTTAATGACATTGTTTGTCAGTGACTAAAACTCAATAATTTCAGTCTACAAATTTCAGAATGAAGGTTTGTCTGCCAGAACTGCTTTGGTCAGGTACAAGGTGTGAAAGAAAGTCTACTGGGGCTGTACTGTCAATTGAGATGTTAAAGTTGCTGCGCAACTGCTGCTTAACAATCACAGATCTTAATTTAGGAATTCTACTGGGCTCGACCAACCTTGCTGATAGAGAGATTTTAGGCATGTTTTGACATGACATGCATTAATAGCCCCTGAGTAAGGACTAGCAGATTAGTTTATGTAATTTGATTGTCAATGTGAAGCACTGGAAGGAGTAAGAGAAAAGTTCAACCCCCATTGGTGCTCTCCATTCTATGGCCTTCCACTGCATGTGTCACCTAGCACAGCTGCATGAATGAAAACAAATACGGGATGTGATGTCCAGAACCACAAACAGACCGAGTCTCCTCAACAGGGTCAAGTGCTTCCACTCAGCTCTGGCACACTGAATGGACTTTCTCGATCGCTGAGCTACTGAACTCAGCAGAGGGCTATTTGAATAAAACTTTAAGTCTAGTTAAATAAAAACGGATGATACCATGCAGAGCAGTTCTACAAGATCAAATTAATTAAAGTAAAGAGGTATTAGGAGACGTATCCACGTATAAAACTATTTTGAGATCTATTCAAAAGGACTTCCCAGTTGACTTATTTGCTTTTGCACAGCAGTCTGTCTGGCTTTGTCTGATTTCGCTGAGGCTTTCCATAAGCCCAAACACATCCTTTCAGCCAGATAAAATAAAGCATGAGGCTCTACAAGGTTTGTACTCTGCCGCCAGGCATTGAGCAAGTGAACCTGAAGAAAGACTTTGAGTCAAGTCTGCTTCTACAAGAAACAATCACAAGTGACACTGTCCACAAACGCAGCGGTCCTCCTGGTTAGTCTCACTGGGTTACATCATGCGGAGTGCTACATACCCCTGAGTCTATAGGCAGCTGAATACAGCTCAGCTGGCCATGCAAATCTTCCCTCTTGGTTATTTCCTAAAGTGGACACGTGTTAGGATTTAACCACACAGAGCGAAAAGGTAAGATAGAAGGGGGGAAAAAAGCACAGAAAGTGTTAGAAAATTGACACATTGATACATTATGAGAAATCGGACTCCCACATTTCACCAAACCTCACTTCTGTTGAAGTAAAAGCAGTTTTGCATTTTGGGTGGAGTTTAGCCTTCTCGGGACAGTGAATTTGTGCAGTTGCTGCCCGGATTTAAAATGCTGCAACTGCAGGTATCAATACTTGGCTCTTTTATTCTCTGAAATTGATGAACTCTTTTGTTTTTCTCTCTAGCTCCTCTGAGATAACGTGTATTGAATTTTTCACATTGTGAATCTGTCAGAGTAAATCAGCGAATTACATCCAGTGAATGAATGCAATTGACTACAATATTCTACACATACAAATTTATGTTTTTCTTTTACTTCAACAAGCTATTTGAACTGCAAAAAAAAAAAAATCTGACTCTGCTTAAGGCCAAATTACAACTCTCTTTGGTGTGCAACCCATTTTTTAAGTTCCAAAATTCTTGAAAAATGATGTTCAACAAAAATAACTATTAGTCATTTTATTGTTACTGCCTATGTAACGAGAACTAGAACATGCAATTTGGTCACGCTTTCTTGGCATACACTTAAGTCTATGAGACTTTTGAGCATGTCATGCTACAACATTTATATTTTTGTTTTCTTTTCAGAGGATTTCAGATGAGCATATTTATATGGATCTAAAATTATGCAAAATGACTGTAATTGTTAATAATGTAATAAAGTCTTTCATAATAATAATAATAATAATAATAATAATAATAATAATAATAATAATAACATAATATAATTAGTTCTGTTTTATTATCCAATATAAACGTTTTTAGTTTACATTATATATATATATATATATATATATATATATATATATATATATATATATATATATATATATATATATATATGTGTGTGTGTGTGTGTGTGTGTGTGTATTTTACATATATATGTTGCCATCACAGAACGAAATTACATTTTAAAATGCAGTAATTTACAAACCAGTTATTTTAATATTTCATAGTATTACTGTTCTTACAGTATTTGATTAAATAAATGCCTAGTGATGGGCACACATGGGCACAAATACGGTATTAGAAGAAAAAAAATCAGCTTTTAACCAATAAAGTCGACCACTGCACATGCTGACATACAGACTGACATGCTAGCCCAACCGAGTCCACCTGTTTACAGCAGTGCAATTACATGGAGCTATTTGCTTCAGTGGACGGGACATTACGCTGTTGAAGGGACATTCATCCCGGCCCTTGATCTCTCTGCTTCACACGCGTCATTCAGCCACCGGTTTCCCCAGCAACTCTGACGCACTGAAAAGTTCGACCAACTAAAAATAAACACCATGTTTGCAGAAAATGATTTAAGGTTAAAATATTAAGCCAACAGTGTTTGTCAGTTGTAGGGGAGAGCGGGAGAACACAGAACCTTGGAATTCCAATTGGCATAAGATCAACTGGGATGAGATTATAATATCTGATGCACTTAGCAAAGGTAACAGCAGATAGGGGTCAGCTGAGTGTGGGCTATCCTCTTATTTAAGACTAGAGGGTTTATATCGAAGGCTTCTGAGCAGCATAATTTCCTCTAAGCTGCCATGATGCAGTATGAAAGCTATTTCTGTCTGGCAGGGAGGCACACAAGACGCTTTTAGAGAAGGAAAAAAACAAAGAACTGAGCTCCGTCCAGACAATACTAAAACCCCAGAACTTCCCTATTATGCAAATTAATATGAATGATAAACCAATTTTCAATTATATGTTTTGTTGATCTTTTTGTTGGTCTAATGAGGTGTTACAGAAACACCGCTTTATCATTTTTGATTCATCTGTTCGATATTCTAACAATTGAACAATCGATCAAAATCTTGAGATACTTTTTTTCTCATTAAAAGTTTACAAATCTTTTGAATCCTCTGTCTGAGTTGTCAGGTCTTAGATTTACAGTAACATTTATCATGAGATAAACTCTTTTACATCCACTAGAACGCCAAACAACAAGACTGCATGTGAAAACAATTTTATTTCAAAACTTGATAATGCCTCATACCACAATTTTTTTTATACCACACACGCACGCCGACTTGTGTGATTCGGTTCACCTCTTTCCAAAGAGACAGTAATAAAACAATGCCTCCACCCAAAATGATACATAGGTATAACATTTATATCTCTGATTTATCTTGAGCCTGGCCATTTTTGTATGCGTGTCTGTCTTTCTGTCAGAGAAGAATGGCTGCTATGCATTGGGAGATAAGTTGTCTCATAAGATCATGGAAAAAGAAGGTGATAAAGAAAAAGAATGAGGGAAGGAGGATGAGAAGGAGTGCTCATGAGTGTGGAATAGATACTATTATACACAGAACAAGAAACGCATCGCTTCTAGTTGAATAAATAATACAATACAGTGTCCTAACCAGGCACAATGCGACAAAGCCACAAGCTTTCCAAATGTCTGTCCTAAGCAGCTTTGACAATGACATTACACTTTGTCAGTTGCTTCTGTACTTCTGTGGCACGAAGTCCCAATTCAGTTTACTCGGCGGCCATCTTGTAAATGCTCCCAGGCAGCTATTTTTGAAGTACAACCGCTCTCTACTTAAGTGAGCAAGACAGAAATACTTTTTTTCAAGATGGTGTATCAGTTGCCATCCCCTGGCCTAGCCCAGTCAGGTGTTCCGTGGAAAATTAACTTAACATATCGCTATTATATTTCAGAATTATTATTATCAGAGGGTTTTACAAGTATTAATCCAATTAATCCAATGATAAGCATTAAAAAGAGCTTGCCAGTAAAACTTCATAACGCAATCAGATCCTCTAAAAAAAGAGAAAGCGTAATTCACTTGCTGCCTCAGATACGGCCGTTCTATCGTCAGACAAAACCCAAAACATCATCAAACGGTTCATTTGAATCTTGTTCATTTGAGCTAGATTCTCATGTAATGTTAAGTGGGGGTGTCTGATACAATGATTCATGGTTTACTTTGCTTTCCTTCATGGTTTATATGCTTTCCTTCCCCATATTCTGACATTAGATATAATACTAACAAACCCCCCCAACCTCACACCCCTGTTCGCCATACCCTATGGTTTTGTGAAGCGCCGCAACTGAACACACTACATGTAATTTTACAACAAAATTCTCCAGAAGACTGCATAACTATGTGAACTGGGACATACTATACCTAATGTTTTATAAAGATAATCCTGTTAAAGTGCATTTTAGCATAAACTAATAACAATCAAATGTGAAAGGCAAAACTTCTATTTTACCACATTGATGTGATTTTATGCATTATGATTTCTCACATTTGTAACAGCTGCTAAATTCCAAATAGCATACTACTTTTACTCTTTCTGTTATAGAAGTAGTATGCTAGTATGCTACTCCAAAAATCAGTCTTTTCTATATTGCATTGCGCCCATTTGACACCCACCGGACCAAAATCGCTCCACACATATATTAAACATCAAAAAAGAATGAGAAGAGACTGATAAGTTGCAACAAATTATATGACAGATGCTTCAAGTTCAATCCTTCAAGTACCTTAAAGAAAACCACTAAAAATATGAGGTACGTGTTTTTAGTTTCACGCTCCTCAGCTGTGGAGTGTGAGAAAGAACGCAAACAGATTGGCTGTGATTTCGTTGCGTCAGGCGGCATTTTCGCTTTCAGCCTGGACAGAAAAATTGCTTTTCACTTGAATCTTGTCACGTCGTGCCTGTTTAGGACATAGTGTTAGATGAAGGGGACAGGAGAGAGCTAGTGGAGAAAGAGAGAGGAAAGATATGGTGTCGGAATATGTGCTAGACTCTAAAGGACAAAAAAGAGAAGACTGTGAAGTGAATACAAAAGAAAAAAAGAGGATGAAAATGTAGAGAGTAAGTTGGAGACTGGCTTTACCTCGGTTTGGAATCCTTCCACTAAGATAGCCACCAACAGGTTGAACAGGACATAGTTTCCAAAGGTCATGAGGGCGATGAAGTACAGAGCAGCCACAGGAGAGGTGGAGGCCATCCCATTATACAGTACCTTATTCCAGTCCTCCTGAGTCAAGATCTGATGTACAAGCAACAAACATAATCATTTACACTCAAGTTCAACATTTTGGGGTCGGAAAGTTTTTTGATGTTTTCGAAAAAAAGTCTTGCAATACACTGATTGGTTAATTGATTGACTGATATTGTAAAAACTGTAAAATAGAAATAGAATATTATTATTATTATTATTTTTATTATTATAAATATTACTCTAAATAGGTAAGAGCTCTTTCCCATTAGTTTTTTATTCATAAACATTTATTAACAATTAGGCTTCCATTTATTACTGCATTTATTAATCTTTGTTAATATCAGGAATACAACTGTTTATTTTGCAGTTTATTGCAATCTTGCTAAAATGAAAGAATTAATTTGAAATAAATTAAATCTGCATGAAACACACCTCATTCGAGCATTAGTATCAGTATTTTGTGCTGTTCACTTATTATCGAAACACTCTAGGTGGATGTTAAGATGCCTGATTACAAATGCAGCTTGTGTATTATGGAGAAATCTTGCCTGAAAAACTGTAACAATGGCCCACAGCAACGAGTCAAAGTTCTTGCGGTCAGGAAGTGTGTCTCCATCTCTCTCAGAGCCAAATTTACATCCAAACAGGTGCATGCCTAGAATACTGTAAAACAAAAATCACAAAAATAGTTCAAGTGTAAAATCAATGGACTGAATATACAGTACACTCAAACTGTCCAGAGTAATCTCTCATCTTGCCTGAAAATGAATATGAAAAGCATAAGCAGCATGCAGAAGGTGGCAACATTGTCCATGGTCTTCATCAGGACCACCAGCTGCCTCTGCAGAGCCGGCATGAATCGGACCAGCTTCAACACCCGCATGAGCCTGAAGGTCCTCAGCACCGATAAACCTCCTCCCTGCTGACCAACAATCTCCCAGACGCTGTCAACACATATAAACACACACATCTGACTATCTGACAGAATGTACAAGGAGGACAATGCGAAAACAAATCCCGGCTACCATAGTTACTCTTTCATTCCCAAGGGAGAAATGCAATAGAGTGGGTTATTTCTTGCAAGAAAAACATTTGAAAATGTTTTGGTGTGGTTTGTTGCATTTCAAACCAAAGAATCTCACCAGCCAATGGAATAAAATAATTTAAAATAAAACTGTTATGAACTCAAGCAATTCATCAACAATCTATCTATCTATCTATCTATCTATCTATCTATCTATCTATCTATCTATCTATCTATCTATCTATCTATCTATCTATCTATCTATCTATCTATCTATCTATCTATCTATCTGTCGATTTTTTTGATTGATTGATTGTAGTAGAGCTATTTGAAGTATTTAAATAAAAAACCTTTATTTCTTGACTTTCCATCTTAAGAATGATTGATATTTGGTAACCAGTAGTTGTTTTCTCACCCATGTTACCACAAAACAGAGTTCTGTTGGTGACTGTATTTATGCAACACGCTGAGCACTAATAAATGCAAAAACCCATCATAACATAGCACCACGCCAAATATTTTGCTTGTTCAGGCGTCTTAGTAAATGCAAATTCATGTCAATTGTGAATGGATGGGCGTGAAATTGCAGCACTCATCATGACAGCTGACAGTCATCAGATTGAACAGGCAACAGATGTCCCATCACTCAGTAATGGTTGCATTCTGTCTGGCTGTCACTGTTGTGATATAACACACTGCCAGTGTACATTTTCAGAAATGAAGATGAACGTCAATAAACAGTGACACAGGCAGTTGTATTAACGTTTAGGAGGTCTAAGGAAAGAATGCAGAAGAGCATGCGTACCTGATTACCACAATAATGCCATCAAAGATGTTGTAAGGGTTCTTGATGTAGCCAAAAGGACCGTACACCAGCAGTTTCAAGAGCATCTCCAGTGCAAACAAACTGGTGAAGACAATATTACTGATTTCCAGAGCGTTTGTCAACTCATCAGGCTGAAAAAGAAAAAGAGAGAAGATAAAGTCAAGACCATCACATAGATGCCATTGTGGCATGTCAGTACTGTTACAAAGGACATGTGTATTTTTTTTTATTAAAACATTAACAAATAACAGAACACTTCTCTGTGGGTGCATCCCCATCATTTAATGTAATATAGGTTTTGAATATGTAGGTCAAATGAAACTGGTCTTGGAACTGTTACTTTTACCATGTCTCGAACATTTATTGTTTTCACATATACATCACAGATATATTTACTTAAAAAGCAACACTGTACAATGTACTAAGACTTGTCTTTAAATTTGCCTTCTTTGGCAGTATAAATTCTAAAACGTTAAATACAGCATAAATAATATATAATATTATAATAATAATATTAACAATTAAAATAAAAAAAAAAACTTAATTGTATCTTTTTTACTTTAAGTATAAGCTAATTATAAATAAATATAATTCAATATAAAATGGAATATAGAATATGTAATAACTTCTTAAAATCTCCTAAGATGTAATTAATAACTAAAACAGTACTGAAAGCAAGTGAAAAGACTCACATGCAAAAAAAGAAAAAGGAAAGCTTTCTTGTTTCAGAGGTTGTCTCAATGAATGTAACTGTATAGATCACCAAAACAGATTACAGAACTACAGTAAAGTGTCACTCTTCTTGGCCTACATGATTATTTGACACATCATCTCAGTTAAGAAGTTACATAAGAACAATCTGATCTAAACACCTGCGAATCTGCTCAGCTCCAAAGGGTTCAGGTCATATTTTGTTCTCATTTAATTAAACAGAACACAGACCCACATGCACTTTCATGGCCTCATATTTCCTAATAGCTCGCGGTGCAGACTGTGCTAGATAAACTAACGTGGGGATTAACTTTTCGACATCACAAACACCAAGTTACTCATTGTTCTTTTGTTTCATCAGAACGCATTGTCTCCCACGACTGCAGGCTGAACTTAAAACTCAGATACAGGTGAACTACAAAGAAAGAACCGCAGATTCCCTGGTGTAATTGATGTTGTTGATAGTTCGGTATGCAGAGAGAAAGTTTAGTTTTTTTTTTTTTTCTTTCTTTCTTTTTTTATGAGGCACGGGTGAATTGAAGGAGAGACATATGGGCCGGTTCATATTTCGCTTCAGTTTTTTCGATTGTAAAAATGAGACTGGGCAAGAGACCCAGCACGCATAACACATTCTTGAAACATCACGGCTAGCTGGGTTTAATGAACAGAGTCTTAAACGCCTGAAAACAAAACACAACATCCCCGAGCACGCAACTATTTTCCTATGAAAACTAACAGTGATTTTAAGAGACGTTTAGACAGGTCGCTGAACTTCAGAGTTTTAAATGATGACAAAAACTAGGTAATTGTTTTACCGAGATGATTGTTTCCGCAAAGTAATGAGGAAAAAACACAATTACATACTGTGCATCAAATGAAAAATAACATCTATATTAGCTAATAGAATTAAATGCAATCTAATCAGATTGAGAAGTGGTCCGTGGAGCACGATGATGAAGTGTGGGGCTATTTGCGGCTGTCGAGGTGTTTCACAGAGGTGGGGAAGAAAGCCAGCAGGGTTTTTTTTAGCCGTTTTTTGGATCAGGGCAGTCCAGGGTTGGGCACTGTCTACCCAGCAGGAGCTTGCACTTGGCCTCTTCATAGGGTGAGGTCCTTCGCTTCAAATCAGGACCACTTGTGGGAAGAGCACACCACACACAAATCTATGCAGGAGTGATTTTTCTGGGAACGCCAAGGCTGAAGACTTACGGTGAACTCTGCATGCACGCTTCGAGAAGGGTTTCGCATCACGAAACATTTCCAGCTGGAACATGTAAAACAATGCATATTAATGCAAGCCTACTATGGGTTGTTTTTACTTAAAAATACTACTCAATGTCCTGGTCTGGTGAGGAGCAGCCAGACAGGGTTGTGAACTTCAGACCCCTCTTGAGATGAACCGCTTTTAAAGGGTCATATCTCACCAGCTGCATTCTGCTATCAGCTGCTGATTCCGGCACATAGCAAACACAAGATCAGAGTCCCTTTATCTAATTACACACACACTCCTATAAACAAAGAAGTGTTTCATGAACATATATATGTATATATACACATCACAGTCCACAACAAAAATCGGGCACTAAAATTGTCATTTATAGGGATAGTTCACTCAATTTAAATGTTACTATTTACTCACCTTTGTGTCGTTACCAACCTTCATGGGGTTTTTTCTTACGTAAAAGAAGATATTTTGAAGAATGCAATTAATTAAACAGTTGATGGTCCCCACTGAAATCAATGTTATTTCTTTCTATAAAAGTATTTAACCGAAGAAAGAAACTTAAAGGTTTGGAATGACATGAGGGTGAGCAAATGTCAGTATTGAACTATTTCTTTAAACCTGAAAAAAAAAAAGTACTCTGCACAAGAAAGTCTGAAAGTATTTATTGTAAAAAAATATAAAAATAATAATAATAATAATAATAATAATAAAAGCACAGTTTGTAATTATGAAAATACAATATTTTAATAATTAATAATTATAAATATAATATTGGCTTTAATAATTATAGAAATTTAGTTTGGTACATGTACACCTTTTAAATTATGTATTTATTTACACTCTCAGCAATAATATTTAAAACTTATTTAAACCTACAAAAAATGCTTCATTCTTTTTTTAATAACAACAATATTATTTAATTTCTCACAGAGCGACTGTAGGATTTGATAAGCAGGAGTGAGATGAAGATTTAAGAAGTTAAGTTTACTTCTCAGAAAAGCTTTACAGCGCTAAAAAAAACAACCCTTTTTGGCAAAGAACATGGCTGTGGTGGCCACTTCCCAAGTATGAGATACGTGTTCCCTCATTACCAACAATGCAACAATGACTAGCTACACGCTTTACATCCAGCAAAAAAACGAAACTGTTAGAAATAATTGAAGCCCATGATGAGCAGTTGAAATTGTTTCATTGAAGCATAAACTAGCCGGTCTCATTTCCTCTCATTATGTAACCTCATTACAGCTCAAATGGCTTGTAGACAAGCTAAAAGGTTCACCACATGTTCACCACATAACAGTTTGAATAGCCTAAAACGATACACTTAGCAAGAAGTTCTCATCTAAAGTAAACAAATGCTTGAGGTGAATGTGCAGTGGACAAAAACATTGACGTTTTAAAGACCCCATTACGTATCGCCTATTGGAATCTAGAGCTTCAAGGGCTCATAATTCTTTACATTTCTTTCCTTAAACAAATCAGCCATATAACCCAAATTGATATTTTACTCAATTTTCATATTTGGGTAAACCCATGCAGTCAAACACCCACATAATACACCCTCTTATCTGTTTTTGCAATAAGGCCTAACTGTCATTACAAAGATTGTGTGAAGTCCCAGGGCAAGTGCTGAAACAAAGCAAGCGACCCTCTGTCCTCATTAACTTTCATAGCCACAACAACAATAACCATTATGTCCCAGTAGCACATTACGAAGGAAAGCAAGAGAAGGGGCAGAGTGGGAGGAAGAGGTTGAATGACTGCAATTCCCATCAGAGATGCATATTGGAGATTTTTTTTTTTTTTTTTTTGGAATTGTATGGAACTGGTGCTGAGTTTCTTGCTAAAAGGCAAAGCGCAGGTTAGAGATATAAGATGTGTCCGTTAGAGAAGCAACAGCCTCCTCTCTACTCAAGCCCATGAACCAGAGAAGGGAAGCATGGGAAGCTTAAAGGACTTCATAGCTTCAAGATTAAGAGCTTAAAAAAGTTCACCTACAAGTATGTGTCAACAAGATACTTGAGCTGGAAAACAGGGTATAGATAAACATGGTACATGACGCATAGCTTCTCTTGCACCACACCATGGGGTTGAGCAGTTTGAAACATTTGATTATGAAAGACCATTAAGTGATTTGAAAGCACTTCAGAATGTGTCAACACAGAGGTAAACAAACTCACTGTTTAGAGGGGCTTCAGCCCACACGTCTGCTTTTCTGAAATTCTAAAATTGCAAACTGCAAACAAATACCACATTTTTACTCAGATACACCTACTGAAAGACATACTTATTTTAATAGGAATAATAATAAAACCGGGAAAAGAGATAAGTAAAAGCATGTAATTCTGAGGCATGTTTTTTTCATATTCATGTAAAAGAGAATCACATTGCAGAAAAAAAAAAAAATATGTATGCATGTATGTGTGTGTGTATGTATGTACTGTATTTATCATTAGATAAAAGTAACCAGACATTCATCCAAAGGTATTACAATATTGTTCGTTATCATTTGCGGATAGTACAATTTTGATCTTTTTTAAGAAACAGCACTCATTAAGCAAGGCTGCATTAAACTGAACAAAAGTGACAGTTTTTTAACTTTTCAATTTAACATTTTTAACATTTATTATTATCTATACCATTAAAGAATCCTGAAAAAAAGCTTGCAAAAATATTAAGCAGTTCAACAATTTTCGCCTTGAAAAAAAGGAAAAATTACCAAAATTTTCACAATATTACAGATTTTACTGTATTTTTAATAAAATAAATATAGCCTTAGTTAGTGTAAAATATTTGATTTAATAAAATTAACATTTCAGAATAGTACTAGTCGTGTCCACAAGCATTTGTTTTATGGTTGCAATTTTTGAAATCAAATTCTAAAAGTTAGCTATGGAAGCAAATATCCATTTCTGGCTAAAAGACTTGACAGATATATAGCCCGATATGGAAGGGAAACAGCAACACAGCCAAGAAATAAAAGAAACAGAATGGGCTGAGGAGCTTTTGAACAACTTGGGCTAGAGGTAGAATGTGATAACCGATGAAAAAGAGAGATGGAGATGTGCCTGCAGATTTATATTTAACCTCTAAAATAAAAAGCACACGTTTCAGCTCCGTAAATAGCAGCCATGTGGTCAGGTTTTGTATGGTTTTCATGCGTAAGATCAAGCGATCAACATGTCTCCTCTCCAAGAAAGACAGAGCAGGGTCTGGAAGGAGGCCGCACAGAACTCAGATTAGCGTAGCTCAACGTCTTCTGCCTGTTTTTCTCAGTCATTCACACATTCCCCTTTGGCTACACTCTGTGAAACTCCACTTGATCTTAACTTCATCCAGCTATGTGTGATCTTTCCATCTGTGCCGCACAATGGAATACCAAAACTGGACAACACAACATCAAATAATGTTTTGAACCCTACTAGCAACATTTCAAGCTCAGGAACGATAAACAAAGCTGGAACTGTTGCAGTCGAGAGCTGCTTCTTCATTCCACAGTGGGCTTAAAAAGTGATGCAGGATGTCAGTGATTGGGAAAGAGGAGCTCAGAAGAGTACGAAAGACAAAGGGCAATAGAAACTTCAGGAATGTGAAACAGGAACAGATGCAATTAGCCAGATTGGACGTTTTATGAGGATCAAAAAACCCAAGTGACCTTGTGCATCCAAATTCTTGCTCTATCTCAGTCTCCAATTCTCCAGATGGATCGCTCCATAAAGACGAAGTTCACTGCCAGAATTCCCCAGGAGTTTACAGGGAATAAAATGAGAGGAAAGGCAAAAAAAGAAACCATCTGTGTTTGTTGTGTACATTTCCTTTTGATTACGGAAATATACATTAACGTTAACATGGAGATATAAAGTTGTTTTTTTTTTTTTTTTAGAAAAGGATAAATTAAGTTGATCAAGTTGATCATATATATATATATATATATATATATATATATATATATATATATATATATATATATATATATATATATATATATATATATGTATATTTGTTAATAAATACGGTTTAAAGAATACTGAAAAAAATCACATAGTTTCCAGAAAAATATTAGGCAGCACAACTGTTTTCAACACCATATATTAGATACATTTCTGAAAAATCATATGACAGAATGGAGTAATGGCTGCTGAAAATTTAAAAACTGTAATAATATTTCACAATAGTACTGTTTTTACTGATTGAAAATGCAGTCTGGATAAGACATTTTGAAAAACATCTAAAAAAAAAAAAAATATATATATATATATATATATATATATATATCATTGGCCCAGTGAAATCATGCAATGACTCTGCGTCTGATAAAACACACTTTTCACTTTTTGGCTGCTTGAGTTCACAAAGCCAAGGACCAAACTTCTTACATTGCCCACATATTCCCTCCTGGTTGCCAGCAGACGTTCCCATATACTTCATATTTTTTGAATAACTCTCAAATTACCAAAATAAATCATTGTAATCAGAGTGAGTGATGATGAATGTTGTTTTCTTGTCTGAGAATCAACCATTTTCTGAGAAGAATACAAAGCTCTAACTCTCACTTCGAGGAATTCATCATCCTTCAAACTTGCAATGTCTCATAAAATACTGATAATTTTCCTAGTTGTTCACGTCAAATCCCTGAGTTATGACTTCAATCACGAACAAGGGGGGCCGTTGCAGGCGGGCATGAACTGCGGCGTGTGCCCTCCAAAGGATCTAGAAGACTGTGAAGCATGCGAGCATACTGTGTAAACATAGCGCAATGAAATTCAGATGTGTGCCAGTCGCCTTTTCAGTTCACTTCAGCCCTCATTCTCTAATATGCCGAATTCCCACACAATGGTAAACATGCATATGGAAAGTTGTGTATGGACATTATATATATATATACATTTACTACTTTTAAAAAATTGGGGATTGGTAAGATTTTTTTACGTCTCTTATGAATTTATTTTATAAAAACAGTAGAAAAGTAAAAGCAAAACAGTAATACTGTAAAATAGTATAATAAAAAAAACATTTTTGTCTATTTTAATGTCATTTTAAATGTTAATTATTCCTGTGATAATAAAGTCAAAATTTCAGCAGCCAGTGAATCCAGTCTTCAATGCCACACAATCCTATAAAATTTTGACTGACTTTGGTGCTCAAAAATGTTTTATCATCAGTGTGGAAAACAGCAAACAGAAGAAAATATCCCATGCTTTCATGTTGTTGATGTCAAATTCTGAATCTACCATCCCAATCTTCTATTTTCCAATTTTGGTGAGCCTGTGCGAACTTTAGCCGCAGTTTCCTGTTCTTAGCTGACAGGAGTGGCACCCGGTGTGGTCTTCTGCTGCTGCAGCCCCTCTGCCTCAAGGTTCAACGTGTTGTGCGTTCAAAGATGCTCTTCTGCATACCTCAGTTGTAGCGAGTGGTTATTTGAGTTACTGTTGCCTTTCTATCAACTCGAACCAGTCTGGCAATTCTCCTCTGACCTCTGGCATCAACAAGGTATTTGCGCCCACAGAACTGCCACTCACTGGATATTTTCTCTTTTTCAGACCATTCTCTGTAAACCCTAGAGATGGTTGTGCGTGAAAATCCCAGTAGATCAGCAGTTTCTGAAATACTCAGACCAGCCAGTCTGGCACCAACAACCATGCCACTTTCAAAGTCACTTAAATTCTTCCCCATTCTGATGCTCGTTTTGAACTGACGCAAATCGTCTTCACCATGTTTACATGCCTTAATGCATTAAGTTGCTGCCGTGTGATTGGCTGATTAGAACTTTGTGTTAACGAGCAGCGTACCTAATAAAGTGGCTATATATTTATGTGTATATATTCATCTTTGTTGATGCATCTATTCTTTTACCCCAAACTTTCATACAGTAATATATAGAGTAGCAGTGTATTCGAGATTTACAGGCACAACTACAAGTTAATACATAGTTGTGAAATATAAAGTTGCTATTAAGAGAAATAGCTTAATAATTCTGACAGATAAAATTCACAGTTACTAGAAAGAATTGTAAAGTACAAAGGCACATTGTGAGACATAAAGACACAATTATGTGGACATAAAATGAGATGTAGTTAAAATGTTCTGTTTTTTTACTCTGAGGCAAAAACATAATTTTATCTTACAAATGAAAGTTTTCAGAGAACAGCTCAGAGACGTGCACTAACCTGCTCATGGTACTCGATGCCCATGCTGAGTGTGTTAATGAGAATGGCGATCATTATTCCTCGTCCAAAGTACTTGCTGTCCACAATCTTCCGGAAAGTGTCGCACACCAGCCTCCAGAAATGGACCACCTTTGCTGCCCGAGCTCCTAATGCAAACTTCTTCTTCCTGTTGGGATCTCTGCTGTCCCGATAATGGGCATCCTGTGTGAACTCATACACACCCTCACTGTCAGAGTCTGCTGTCTCATTCCCATCTACTCCCTCGGAGTCATTGGCCATCGATTTGGCACAATACGGACATGTCTCAGGATCAAAGGTCAAAGCGGTGTCTAAGTTTGTGCCACTGCAGTTCATGAGCGCATCCTTACAGATGATCTTGCCTGAAATGTATAAGAAAAAGCACACAATGCATGAACAAATGTATATTAAAAATAAATATATAAGTAAAAGATAAATAAAATAAAAAACAAAGAAATCAAACAACATAATCATATTTATTTTTTAATTAATTTAATTATCAGCAACCATTATCAGTAACCATGACGATATGAACGACAATACAACATTCAAAAATATAAAATAGGGCTGTCAAATTCACATCCAAATAAGACTTTTACTTATATTTCTTAAATATATACATCATGTACATATATACATATATATATACATACATATGCATAGTGCACACATATATTATGTAAACCCAAACTTTTATTTTGTATCTGATTAATCATGATTAATTGATTTGACAGCCCTAATATGAAATTACTAATTTTGTTAATTTTTAATAATTCAATAATTGCTCATATTGCCCAGCTCTACTCTAAACTTGTGTCTCACACATCCAGCTGAATAGAATTTCAGTTAATAATCCATTTACCAGGAGGACCTTGTGTCTCCACCAGGCACTGAGAGGTGTTGATGGGAGTAGGTGGGATATTTAGGTTGGTAAAGACACTAGCAGTACAGCTGCTTCCTCCTGGTTCCAGGATTCTCTGTCTGAGCTGCTCTAAGGCCAGAGATGACTGTAACGTTGGGTAATTCTTATGTACTGGAGCCGCAAATGGTACAGAGTTCCTCTTATATGCTTGGAGAAATGTGGGAGAAGGTGAAGGGCCGCAGCGAAGCGGCTCAAGGTTGCCCACAGTCTGATAAACACTATGTACAGATTCTGCACCGCTGGGGCCCAGAGACCCACAAAAGGGGTCCTGATGAGGGACAATGACCGGTAGAATGAGATGCCCAGAGTTGTTGATATTTCCACTTTGGGAGCCGTTATCCACCTCTCTGCCCCCATCAGTTCGGACACTCCCATTGCCCAGATGGTAGTGATGGTGGAGGTGGTGCTGATGGTGCATCACATGACGGATGGATCCCTGGCGCTGCTTCTGACGCCGTCTTTTCGTGGCCGGGGGTTCCAGTGGAGGAGAAGCGCAGATCCGCAGGCCTGCTCGACGACCGGCGACTCGGATGAGGTGGCAGATTTGCCTGGTGCCTTTGCGGATGACGTGGACTAGGTACTTAAGAAGCTCGTCGTAGCAGCTTCCTGGCTCAGAGAAGCTATTCAGCGTGCTGGCGTTGGACCTGAAGCGCACTCTCTGCTCCTTCATAAGCTGGCTCTCTCGTTGCTTGGTCTCAGAGAACTGTGTCGCTATGACAACTAGACAAAGGTTGATCATGAAGAATGAGCCCACCTGAAAAACAGCAGAGGAGACCATGAACACAGAGAGCTTCACAACATTGTTACTGTAAAAAAACAGAAAAGATGGCATGAGAAAGAAGCAAGCATAAAATCAATGGTTATTTTCTGTACTAATAGAAATTATAATGAACAGACTGGAAGTGAAGAATGAAAGAACAAAAATTCTGTCATTTTTCATTTACCATCATATTATTCCAAATTTACATTGTTCTGTGTAACACAAAAGAAAACATTTTGAGAAATGTTTCTGTTTCTTTTTGCTCCGCTTTCTTTGTTTGTTTGTTTTTGTATATACAATAATAGTCAAACAGTTCTTGATTACTAATATTCTTCAAAATATATATTTTTTGTGTTTTGTTGAAAGACATGACATTAAATAACAATTACAGTCAGTTTAACAAATTTATTTGCATAGTGCTTTTCATAATACACACTGTTTTAAAGTGGCTTTATAGAAAGTCATCATATGATGTTTTAAAATGCAACGTTGGGCTAGTTACTCAAAGAATGTAATATGACTCCATACTACTTACTCCTTACTCATTACTCCTTTCAAAAGTAATATAATTACTTTACTTATTACTTTCTGGGAACAGTAATTAGTTACACTACTAATTACCTTCTACATAACATTTTTCAAGAATGTCACCAACAACATATTTCCTCATCATTTGATCAATATCTACAGTGGATCGCAGTCAGAAGTTATTACAAACAGTAAAAAGTTAATTGTAATCTCTTGGTTATTCATATACGATTATATTACATTGCATATTTAATCAAATCACATACGTTTGTTAGGAAGTGTTTAATTTTTCCAAATTTTTTAATTATATTAAAATTTGGGTACCACATGCTGATCGGAGGGATGTAGGTGGGATGTTACACAACAGTGTTCAGATCATCTTTTGTCCTGACAACATCAATATACTGCAATGTTTCTATCTGCTGAATGTAATATTTACCATATTCCAATCTTAAATGCTGCACTGGGGACATCACTTTCATGTGCTAGTCATGAAAATTAATAAAATAAACAATTTGATTGTTGGTTTTTAAATCTGGGTTAACTCATCACTGTCCAACACTGAAAACCAGTCATAAGTGTAAATAAAGAAAAAAAAGTTGATTTACAGCATGTTACAGACATTGCAACTACAACTGTTGGTCATTTAAAAAAAAGTTTAAAACATGATTCACTTTTCTCAGTCTAAGCCTGTCTGACACAGAGTTACATCAGAGCCTGTATAAGGCTGTCTGTTCAGTGACAGTTCAGGTAATACTCTCATAAACGAGTCCAGGTCTGCCCAGCTCAGCCCACAACCACTCACTATTATCAGGAGGATGAAGTAGATGAAATTGTAGAAGGAGTGAGCATCCATAACAAAGTACATGATGTCCACCCAGCCCTCCAGAGTAATAACCTACAGGAAAAAACAAAAGGAGAAGGATTCATAGCAGCTTATGTCTCATAAGAGACAGTACATATAAGGCGTTATTTTTATATAAAACTATTTTAGGAAACTTGTGTATTCTTGACAAACATGGAAAAAAAACATACTGGCACTAATTTTAATACAGTAACGGACATGCAAACTAAAAGCATAAAAGTAATCTCTGATTATATGCTTCTGTGATCAGTTTTTGCTTCTGTACTCAAGCATGCATGATGTACAGACAGTACAGATATTGAATGCTCGGGGGGGGACACCCTACCCAGCATGCACTCTTCATTCCCTTTGATTAATCTGTCACAGATTAGAGAGAGATGGGGAAAGGCAAAACCGGAAGGAAAAAGGCATTTGCTTGCTATTTACAGGGCAATTGGGTGTGCTAGCAGGATGAAGGGCTGTCAGACAGCTAATTCATTTTTAGATACTAAAAATTAAGCGGCGAGGCACAGAATTGGCCGCTTGCAAAGAGAAGATTAAGTCATCAGGCCACTGCGCAGTTCAGCACATAACAGTCTCTTAAATATTTAATAGAAATGTATTTCGTTGTGTTGCGAACATATGAAAAGTGAGATTTCAATTCAATTTGAGATTAAAATCAGTGGGCACATGCAGAAGAATTAAAACCTTATCACCCTTTTTGTGATAAAAGAACACAGGATAAAAATTAACAGAGCCTGCTGATCCCTGCAATTGCCTCCATGCCAGATTCTAAAAAGGCTAATCCAAAATCCCCGGACAAATGAGCTTTGTTATTTAAACACAATGTCAAGCGTTTTAGACATCACTGAATGGTCAGGGAAAATGAGGTAAGCACATTTATGTTCAAGAATGTAAATAAGGTATTAGTTTGGATGCACAATTTACCTACCTGGTCTCATGTCGTAAGCGTAACTTTTGTGCACTTTTTAGCGAGACGCGAAATGTGAACCGACAAGTACATTATCACTGCAGTTTCCAAAAGAAATTAAGACTAGAGGCAGTAAAACGCTGATAAATTCAACAATTCACCATCAACAAATGCTTCTTTTATATCAGTTTTGCATTTGTTAACACTATCGCTTAGATATAGTATATTGATTGATATATTCATGTGCATCTCGTCCGTAAAGCTGGTTCTTTGATTAGTGGTGTTTTTAAACGTAGCGCCAGTTAAAACACAGAGGCGTAGAATACTGACAAGCTACTTCAGTGAATCACCCGCGAAACTGAATGCGATATTGCGTAGCGTGCCAGTGATCTACGGCTCTGTGTGTTAACTGGCACTCTTTTTGAAAACAGGTGATGGAGATTTACAGCTAATTAAAGAACTGACGAGTTGCGGATAATATTGATCGATATATATCACCCAGACCTAGGTTTAGGGTTGGATTTGATGCAAGGCATATTTGCAACATAATAGAGCATTAACTTTTAACAACATTCCATGGATACTTAGATACATATATCAACTTAATAAAATGTGCCAGGGTTCACATATCGAACCTGTGTTTTAGCGCCACTTTCTCTTTGAAACTGCAGTGAAACGTGCAGTAAGGTATGTACAAAAGGTTTTGCACAAAAAGTGCACAGAGGTACATATTTTTAAGGCCAGGTTACAATTTACATATCCAACAGCAACTAACTTTACAGTAACAATCTATTGTGCATCCGAACTAAACTGTCATTCTAATGCATTGTAAGTGTTTTAATAGATCTTAGTATAAGTCTTCGCAGCATCAGCAATAAAAGAAGACATGCAACAGACCTGAAAGATGGCAATCCAGGCATAACCAATGTTGTCAAAGTTTATGGCCCCCTTGAAGGGATTGGCCTCTCCGGCAGAGCAGTTGGTGTAATACTTGTTCCAGTTGACGCAGGTGGTGTTGTCTGTGCTATTGTAAGCTGCCATGTCCAGCTGGCATTGCCGGCCCTCCTCGTGGAGTGTGGGGATGGAGCTGCACAGGCGCATGCCATTCTCCCGTGGTTGAGAACAGATAAACGGGTTTTCATCATCATTTTCTGTGTGGTAGTAATTGTGAAGGTCTAGACTGGTAGGCCTGTACAAATGATATAACAAGAATTACTTCTTTAAATTATAGTTTAGCACACAATAATGCAAATGTAATAACTTCTTTAATGACGCTGGAATCCTTTTTTGCTAAATTAGAAATATGTACTACAATAAATATATAATAAAAAGGGAGTGAGGCTGTCAAGCTTCAAAAATCATTCAGACCGGTTATGCCAACAAGGTCAAGCAGGTACTAGAAAAATTTGTTCTTGAAAAAACAAAATAATTGATCATGTTCCTCACACAAGGCACGCTTCAGAAGGCTTGGAATAAGTTGTATGCACCCCTTTTATGGTTATATGTTATTAGTTTTCTCTTATTTTGCAGCTTTACAGTCCTGTTTCTTATCTGCTGTCAATGAAGTATTGAGTAGCCAGGATATTTTTCAAAAATTCACCTTTTTTGTGCAATAACTCAGCCAATGAAGACTTCAGTGCCCTCTGCTCAGCCTCAGCTTCTCCTGAGGTTGGGCAAACACCCATTAAAGCAGCAGTCAGGCTGCAGCGAGATCAGCGGTAACTATCTCCAGAAGAAATGCGATTGAGCAAGGCCTAGCTTTAATGGCGTTTGGCTCTGACATTGGATAATTGGGCCGTCTGTCAACACAAATTCACCTCAGAGAGAAAGTGCCATGGCGAATTAGCTGCACAAGTACCTTCAATTACCCATTGGGACAAATCCTAGCCATCCAAAGAACCCTGCCCCTTGAAATATTTATTTCTTAAGAGCAATTTAACAGTTTAAGACCGTCTTAATGTTACATAATCACCGCTGTAAGCCAATCTCTGTGAGGCAGTGGATTCCTTCAACACGCTGTGTTAGCCAGGCCATGAATCCATTGGGTCTAATTCATGCTCTCAGTGCAATGATAGCTGTGGGGTTTACGGCGCTAGATAGTAAACAAAAAGAATTGATTTATGGGTCAAAATTAATAGTAGCAGAAAGAAGAGAAATGGAAATGTATTCTCTCTTTTTTTTGCGATTCATCAAACATAAAATGCTGCCTGTGACTCTTTTGTGACATTTGGTGTACTTTTATTTCCATATCAATTTGAACTTTATTTTCTCAAAAAATGAGGTAAGGAGTAATGCTGAAGTAACACTGAGGAGATATATATATATATATATATATATATATATATATATACCAATATATATTTTTGCTGTTTATTGCTTTCATTCCTCTTTGCTGTAAGCCCATAAAATGCCATATATTTATTCATTAATTTATTTAACTATTAATATGTTATTAACATATTTACATAATATATTTGTGTATAGAGTATATTTGTTCTGCATATATAACATGCATATATTTAAGAAAAATTTAGTTTATATATTAAATATATTTATATAAAAGAATATGAATATAAAAATGTATGCATTCAGATATTTTCAAAATATACAGTGTGTGTGTGTGTGTGTGTATATATATATATATATATATATATATATATATATATATATATATATATATATATATATGTAAATATACACAGTACACATACATATATAATGGAAACAACTCTTTATTTTGTATGTGATTAACTGTTCGACAGCACTAACATAATGTTCTCACAATATAAACCCTCTCATTTTAAGACCCCTGAGGTCACTTGTAAATTAATATCATGCTTGTGACACTACATCCCAGGCCATCCCACTCACAAAGAGAAGTTTTCTGGGAGGAAGCAGCGGTTGCGAAGAAGCCCGGCCCACAGCTGGACCCCTACGATCCCAAAGATGAAGAAAACAAAGAAGCAAAGCAGCAGCACATTGCCCAGCATGGGAAGAGTGTCCAGCAGAAGCGTCACCAGGATCCTCATACCTGCAACACAAACGACAGAGCAACTGTAGTACTACACACTCAAAAATACACAATTGTAATAATAAAAAGATACGACCACAAGCATATTGCTCTCGTAAAACATATGAAATTATAGCGCTAAAATACACTGAACAAACTGTTGCTCTCACGTTTATAGAGGATCATTGTCGACTCAGAGCACAAATGTTTATACGCGCCAGTAAAAATCTCTGCTGATATCCAGTTTTTCAGACACTGCTGCTGCCCTGGCTTTTCCAATATATCTGCCCTGTGTCAAGCCACAATGCCAGCTGACTGGAGCATAAATGATGAAAATCATTTCCTGCTCAGGGTTTGGCGGGTAATTGGTAGAGCAGGGTAATCCAGCCGGTGCTCCCTGGCAGCCTGCAGTCTGTGGGTGATAACTGTGGCCGGCTGTAATTTCCACATTTGGAGGAAGAGTGAGTGGCGATAAGCAGTGAGGCATTAACAGGAATGAATGACAATGGAGGATCCGTGTCATCACATAAAATGGCTCTGTGCTGTGTGGGTTTACAGAGCTCAGTATTGTGCAGATGCTGCATTTCTCAAAGCCATCGTCTTCGAGACGGGTTTTAGCCCCTTAAATTCGCTCTTCTCTAATGAGACGCCCTGATGGCAACATGGCCTCGAAATATATTTTTTTTATGTCTAGGAATTTAGGAAACGCTGTGTCGTTTTGTGAGTGTTTATCAGCCTGTATCTATTTACTTGTAATTAGGAAATGGTGAGTGCAATCGGGGTCTCTGAAATTCAGAGTGTTTCTTCCAATTACGGGTGCGTTTCTTGTGGATAATCCACTGCTCTGAGATTTCTGCACAGAAAATCACTTCCTAACTTCGGTCATTAGTGACTCCAAATGACTGTGGAGTTCACCCTAGCACAGCAATTCAGCTAAGCTTGCCAAGTCAGGGCTTAACAAGCATTGAATCAGTGACAGTGGCACAGATCCGTGTCCCTTAGAAACTGAAAGGTAATTCCCCACAGGGAGCCAGGTGTATTTCCTGGAGAAAATCACCTTCTGGAATTTGGGTCCCTTAAGAAGCCTGACAAATGGAATGCCGGGCCATGAGAGTTTCCTCACAATACAATACAGGAGGCTGAGCTAACTTTAGTCCATGTTCTCTGTGAATGTCACTTGTCAACTCACTTTATGACTTGAGCTTTTCCTATATGTGTATAAAACTTAAGGAAAAAAAATATATTATTTGTTGACTTGAAAATAAACAGAAAACAAACAAACAAACAAACAAACAAATTAATTCTGAAACAGTTCAATTTTAAATGCAAAATGTAAAATGCAAAGCATATTTATTAGCAAAGCATTTACAAATGTTAAATGTAATATTGCAATAGAACATTTGCACTAAAAGTGTCATTTAAAGACTACTTACAGAAAAATACAGAAAGGCTATATTTAATAAAGTTAAAGTCTTAACTGGATAGTGCTCCAAAAATGAAAACCGTATCATAATTTACTCAAAATATGTTTTAATTTAAATTATTTTACTGCTATATTCCTTTCTTTCTGCAAATTAAAAATAAAATTTTTTATACTATTATTTAACCATCTAAAGTCCTTTTCACACACCTACCATAGATGCCAGTCCTAATTTCTCTTATTGCTACTTATACTGACAGACAAATTAAATCTTGCAAGCATCCCAGAAAACGACTTTCGTTTTTCCCTTTTTTTCCCCGTTTCCTTATCTGACCTAGCTATGTCAGTCTATAGCGATTCACTAATGCAAAGGTCTGACTCTACGCAGGTGGCTCAACTCATTTATAAACTCCTCCTGAAAAGATTATTTAGGAGAGCGTATTCCCCAAGGGCAGACTGTAAATATCCTGCCATAGCTGCCCTATTCTGTTGAAAAGAGAGTCTCCCAGGCCACACAATGTGCTCGGGCCCCTGTGTTATGAAGAAGACCCCTGGGATCCTCTGCCCTTTGGAGTCCTCCACATGCACCAAACAAGCTCAATAACAAAGCACAGGGGAGAAAGAGATCATAACCGTGCTTTCTATTTATTTCTCATAAGCTTCCACAGATAATAAAAGAGCAGCTTCTCTGTAGGTTTAATTAAAACAGCTTGAGGGGACATGAAAACCACATAAACACAGGAGTCTATTCCAGTGTTGTACTGCTGTAGCAGTCTTAACACAAGGGTGTTGATACTTGGCACAATACTTAACGAAAAAGATGAGAAGCTTAATCTTCTCGATATTAATCCAATAAGGTTGTAAAAGGACAACACTCAACCCACTGATTTCATTTCAGCATTGTTCAAAGCTCATTAAAGGGCGCTGGAGAAATATATGCTCTGATGTTGAAAAGATAAATACAATGCTCTGTCATGAAACTCTAGATGGCACAGGACAATAAGTCTAACCCAATCTGATATAATTATAGCGTCTTTCACATAGAACAGCTGATTGGTTTCTTTTCACATAAGCAGCCAATGAGCTTGCTGCTCAATATTCAGATACTTGGCCAGTGCTTCAGCTCGCTTCAAAAACCCTCCATCTTCCCCAGCTCCACCTGTATAGATCTACTACACAGATTTCATGTATGTTTATACAGTGGTGGCCAAATTTATTAGATCACTACACTGTAAGTGTGGGTTATTTTTTTAACCCAACCACTGGGTTATGCCTGTTGGGTCATTATGTTGGGTGTCACAGCATGGGCTTCTTTCAGATATGGGTAAAACGCAAGGCAGTGACCTGAATTTCGCATTTTCACCAGGGAAAAGCTGCCCCTTCTCCAGCTCAGATTTCAGCGACTTTTTTTTTTTAATATTTAATTTATATAATTCATTTATTTTAAATATCAATTTAATTTAATTTACACCTTCTTCAAGACTTGAAGACTATACTTATTTAAATGAGTCTTTTTCACTCTTTATTTTCTTTGTCACATTGGCACACATTGGCATTTCTTCATAATTCGTAAAAAGTCACTCATGTGGTGAACAAAGTTATCAGTTCCTCTCTTCCTGTGTCTGTATCTCTTTCTTTCCAATAGCGCCCTCTTTCCTCTCACCAATCTAGGTGTCCACCACTCCAATTACTGCTGGCCTTCTGAAAATGATGACCGCAACGTCGCTGCTGGCGGACACTCGACGTGATGTTGTTCCTCGGCCCAAATAATAATAGAATACACAAGTGGGCAGCCAGGCGGATTTCCAATTAACCTCCAACCGCCCTCGAGTGTGGAATCATGGTGAATTCTAATCCAGAAGATGAAGTGTAAAAGAGCTCCAGACTTTCTGACAGACTAATCCACCTTCTGGGGGAGTGAAAGGGCACAAATAGTAGTCTGTCTACATATTACAAACCTTTTAAGAGATCGCTTTTCACACCTGCACACCGAATATGAGGTAGAGTGAGCCAGCTGTATACCACAGCAGTGTTGAATATTTTGATTTGTGAGGGAACATGTTTGTCATCTACTGACAGTTTTGCCCCGTCTCTTCATCAATCAAGCCATGGGTGTGGAGAACAACAGAGTGTGATGTTGATTAAGACAACGCCTCAAAGATAGAGAACAGAGTGACAAAGGGCAGGGAAATATAGAGGACATAGAAGAAGGTGATGTGAAACAGAGTGAGACTGACATGACTCTGGAAAGTACAAACTCAACCACAGGCCTTAGACAAGGTAGACGCCATATTTAATTTAACACGGGTGAAAAGTCTGAGGTATAGACTTACAGACCTTGCAATGCCAAACACTGTATAAAGATACTAGATCATATCATTCTTGGCAACACACAACTTTCAAAACTGTTTTATGGAGTTTTTATCAACAGTTTTTTTTCCCCTTCAGAAAAAACATTTTACACGCTGAATAATCAGTATGCTGTTAGACTACAACATAAAATAGTAATTTATTATTATTATTATTACTATTATTATTAACATATCTTGTACAATATTCCATAAAAGTTAAGCACCTATTTTCATATATTATTTCTAAAATAAATAATGTACATAATTCGTAAAAATATGCTGCAGTCTAATTACATTTGAGAAAAAAATAGAAATAAAAACAAAATACAAAAAAAACTTTTAAACTATAATTGCAGAATTTGCCTTGTAGAGTGGAAAAGATCACCAATACCAATTTATCTAGTACTTAACTGTCAAAAAAAAAACTACAAAATCTTTATGACATGCTTTATTTTATATTTTTATTTATGACAGCTTGACAGCTTAATGATTGATGATTTAACTCCTATTATGTTTCTCTCTATTTTTTGTTTTGATTGGTGCTGAAAAAAAGTGAGAAATGACACATTGGATCAACAAAAATCTCTATCACCCATTTTTTCCAGTGACGGTCCGCAGCAGGCGAGCCACAGAAAAAATAATTTGCAAATTAATGCGAACATTAGGCCTTTAAGTAGTCTGGGTAGGTCCTGAATAATGAATTAGGCTGTCTGCTACCACTTCACCCCCTGTCTTAGATTGGCACAGGTATTAGTTATTAATCATGACAGAAATGGATGCACTCTTGTCTCCTAACTGAACTAGAAGGAAGACACCTGGATGCCATTTGTGACCCCGGGGGCCTACAGTGAATAACACGGCTTGCTCCTTTGATGAAAAATGGGTGCAGTTTGTCTGTTGGACTGATAGACATACTGAACCATATCCAGAGGGGTGAGAACTGAACAGGACCCCACACAAATTACCCTTTCCAAAACCTTAGCCGGGCTAGTCAAAACAATCCAGCTAAATGCTACCATTGTTCAATATACATTTTACTGCTCTACACAAATAGGGACATCAAGCAGAATTGGCCAGACACTGCTCCTTGTGAAATAAGAGCCGGCGGGGAACCTCGGGCATCTCCTTGGCACGGAGGGTGATTAAAACATCCGGTATATAAAGATGTGGCCAATGAAATATCATCACCCTGCCTTAGAAAACGTGTGTGTATGTGTGAGAGAGAGAGGGAAAGCCAGTCTCTATTATTCTTTCTTTGCGCATGTGTGTGTTTGTATGTGTGTGTGTGTGAGAAAAGAGAGAAGCCGTAAAAAGCAATGAAGAGGAAAATGATCTATAAATCTAAAGTCCCTAAAATGGCATGAACTCTTCTGTTATATGACAGAAGCCCAGGCTACATTTCTCATTTAAATGTTGATTAAATTGCATTAATTGACCACAGTGCTTAAATAATGTAATTCAGCACTGGACATTCTGAATTTAATAAACTTGATAAATGATTGAATGCAGGGAATTAATACATTTAATTAAGTTCTGAGTTCCTCTTTTCTAAGAGAAACTGGCAGAAAATGTAACATTCAATCGCTGTTAAAGAAACAAAACGTGTGATTATTTGGGGTTTACGTAATATTCCATAATTCTTACTAACTAATAAAGAACACAAGCATTAGGATCTTAATATAATCCTGAATATAATCCTTTACACACTGCTTTATTATTGAGTATTAGTATTCATGTTCTTACACATTCCAGACAGACTATCGAATACTTCTGCAAGCTACATAAACAAATGACTGCCTTAATTACTGGATTAATTACTGAACCATTCATTTAGCGAATCATTCAAAAACATTGATACATTTAGCAACAAAACAAATGACTGCCTCTGAGTGACTCATTGAACTATTTCTTTAACCGATTTGTGAATCGTTTAATTAACCAATTTGTTTAAAAAAACTCTGTGAATGTCTGTGACACTTTACAATAAGATTGCATTCAATTAACATTACTTAATTCTTTAGCTGACACAATATTATTTTCATAAATATGTTACGGCACATAGGTAAACTTAAAATAATCATAACAATTTTAACTTTTGATTTTAATAATGCAGTAGTACGTTGAATTATTGCTGTCAAACAATTATTCGCATCTGAAATAATAGTTTCTGTGTGTACACATAATATAAATTTATTTTTTAAATATATACTTTTAAATATATAATATGCACGTGTGCGAATTTATATATAAATAATAAATCTTCACAGTACACTCACATATATTGTATGTTATCTAACAAACTTTACTTTGGATGTGATTAATTGTTTGACAGCTTTAGCTGGAATTTAAATGGATCAAGACTAACTAACTTTAAACTGTTATTGCATGTGAACAAATGCAGTTAACTGATGTTAACAAATGATAGTTGCTGGTGTTGTACTCACTGGGCACTCGGTTGATAGCCCGAAGAGGTCGAAGTACTCTGACCGTTCGGACCGCAGAGAAACTAACATTCTGCAGGTTGAGAGAGTATTCCAGCATCCTGTAAACACAAACAAATAAAAAGAGTTTCAACTTTCGATAAAGCAAGATTAAGATTTTTGAATGTATGCACATACTAATGAAGACGAATTCTCCCCATTTGCAATGTATCTGTTAATTAATCCCCGTTTTGGATTTTATCTGAATTTTTTACATCACCTGAAAGCAAAAACTGATGTGATTTTTAAACGGATGAATGTCCTCCATATGTATCACTTACTATGGCAGCAAAGTGTAAAAGGCCAGCAATATTTTCAAATAAACACTGACAGCCCAGACACATTAGTGGCGTGTTTTGTGCCGAACTGCCAACGCCATACTGTAGATCAATCGAAAGTTATCAGGATTCATCAAACAATTACACTGAATCGTTTTCAATTAGGTCAAAGAGAGGTGGAAGGAAGGTTAATGTAGAGCTTTCGCAAACAAACACATCCACAGCTGCTTCGCACATGTGAACTTCGGAGCGAGGCACATGAAAGAATTGCATGTTTTTGTAGAAAATAAACAAAGTGTGTGTCTCTATGTGCCTGTGAGCTTGCAACCGTGTAATTGCAAACCCAATAACCGTTTCTGGCCATACAACAACTTAAAAACGCAGAATTACAGTACGTACCAAGTTAATACGCGAAGCTGATGTCGATAAGAACATGCACGTTAATGAGGGTTCTCACAGACATAGCCTGCTTAGATTACAGCTGCGTGATCTGGGGTGTTTCTCCATTCTTTCAAATATGGATCGAGTGAAGTCGGTGACGTGCAAACAGTGCGAGCCCCATTAGCCAAGCGGGGCAGTGAGGAAATGTGTTCTGACTTTGTTGCTCCTGAAATGTGCAGAACAGCTTTGAAGGCACTGATTGGGCTTGATGGAAACCAGCTGGCGACTGGACTGCAAAAATAATAACAGTGGTGACTAAGACTAAAATTTGAAGGAATGGGAATGAAGAAAACACAAAAATATCAAAAGGGGAACACAGGAAGTGGATATGGAGAAAGGAGAGCAAGCCACTCCACTCTAAGGACAAAATGCCTGTAAAGAAGGAGAGAGACGGGACATGCGTGAGGACACTCCGCAAAAATGTCCCCAGGGACGTAGGATGCGTCTAAACAAGGAGGACATGTGTAAATGTGATATCGTCAACAGCCTCTTACTTCTACCGTACACACGTATGAATCATTAACATGGCTGCTCGCAAGCACATAAACAAAAAGTGAAGTGTAATACCCAGCCAGCACCTAGACCTCACTTCTGTTATCTGTTTGTGTTTGAAGGATGACACACCTTCCCAGAATCTGTCCGTTTCTTGAAAACACGGTCGCACAATCAACAACAGCTCCACGCTGCGTATGCAATGCCAGTTGCGAGGTCACTATAATAGGAAAAGCATGAGCGAGCCAAGGGTCTCGGATTCAAAACAACTGTGGCCTTCCACATCCATAAGAAATCCGCTCAAATCGATCTCCGAGAGAGAGAGAGAAAGAGAGAGCGTGCTGTTGTGTCTTGTTTGAACAGCTCCACAACACACTATTGAGAGGACTGAAAGACATTTAAATTCCTGCAGCATTAGAAATACCAGCTCTTTTGGGACATAGTCCATTTCATACGTTATGAACCAGGGTTGCTCTGTATGATCAATGCAAGATTTGTTGGTTTACGAAGGTTGCAACAGAGTACATGCGGTATTTCAGATGCTTTATGCTTTCCTTTCTCTCTCTCTGGTCCCTTGTGGTCTTCAAAGCAGCCGTCCTGGCTGCAGTTCAATCAGAGCTTGGTGTCTTCCACCACCTGGCAGGTTAATGAGGCGAGTTTCAGAGGAGGTTCACTTCCGAACAATCAGCTCTCCATTAAGATAGAGAAGGAAGATACCCCAAACAACACACGCACACATACTCTGTCCTCAATTTCCCTCTCAGTCTGTCCACAGGAATTAAATTCTTTGTCTTATTCATGGTATCTTGTTTTAGACCAACTACAAATACACTTGTATGATTTGTAAGGGAGACTAGTACAGTTTAGCATACAAGACTGTTAGGCTAATAACACAAGTTTTGTCCACTAAACTAATGTACTTATTGTTAGAAAAGATATTAAGATTTTAATATGGGTGGAACATTATATGTAGTTTCGCTAATCAGGGAACATAAGCAGAATTTGGGGAACTATTTTTCAAATGTTGGGCGTAAAACATTTTTTAACAGAAATTATTACATTACACAAATTGATAAAAAAAAATGACAATGTACAATACAAATTAAAATATAAAAGTGAAATAAAACAAAAGTATTAAGCAGCAAAACTGTGAAAATAAATGAATAATGTTTTAATCAGTAAATCAGCATATTAGAATCATTTCTGAATGATTACATCAAACTTAAGACCAGAGTAATGAATGCTGAATATTCATTTTAAAATATATTCTAATTATAATCTTATATATATATATATATATATATATATATTATTAGTACAAGTTTCAACGTTTCAAAGGTAGCATACACAGAAATTGTAGCTACATTTGCTAAAAGCTATCTTCCCAAATCTTGAGGAGAACTCTTGCGTACAAATTGCCTCAGATCTAACAGGTGTGGATTAAAAGCTACAAAACGTACATTTTCATTTTATGGGGCCTGTCTAGTTGTCTCAGCTCACAAACAGAGACCAACAGAGAGATTCAAACAATATTTCTCCTCAGTTGTATATTTCTGTCTTGTACTTTTCTATTTATTTCTCTCTCAACAAGCTCTCAGAGACAATTGCCGTCAGGGGTGCTCTTCTGTTTTTATGGGATGGGACAGATTGATTTACTATGGTCGGAACAGGATAATCTGGCCCTAGCCTCGAATTCAGAACAGCGAGAAGACAAGTTCTTTTTTGTTTCTAAAATAAGTGTTCTTCAAAACAATACCTCAACACCTAAGCCAAGCAAGAGCCTTTCAAATTAAAGAGAAAGAATGTCTGAGAGCACTACTCTTTAATGAGGAATAAAGCCATTTTTTGTTCTTTCTTCTCTGTCTTTCCCCTTGAGACTATATACAGTATACTATGTCAACACTGACCCATTCTGGGGCCCTGTGGTCGCTTTACAGAATAATAATCATAATGGAAGCTAATGCAGATACATGACTCGAGTGGATGAAGAGGAAACCAGATTTGCTCTGTGTGCCTCAGATAAAAAAGAGTTTCTCTGATGGGTCGAAAATAAATGAATGAAAGGGACCTGTAACTGGCTTTTTCTTTCAGGAAACGGTTGATAACCTTTGTTTGTAATGCTTTGTCCTTGTCTTGTCCTATTGACAAGGTCTGGGTCTGAACATAATGTGTATCAGCAGTGGGTCTAGAAACAGCCGAAGTACATCATTAAATCAAAAGCAGAGGTGGACATTTGGATTCTCCTCTCCTCCATTAGGACAGGGGTTTGATTAAGAATTGAAACAGCAAATGACAACAGGGAAATTTGTTAGAATAAAATTATTTTTCCACATCAAGTGTGAGTGAAGCAGTCTGAATATATTTCATTAAAGTTAGCAAACCAAATGATAACCTAAAGGGATAGCTCACCAAATATTCTGTCATTATTTACTCACCCTGAGGTTGTTTTAAAACTGTATGACTTGCTTTCTTGCATGGAAAACAAAAGAAAGCTAACAAAGTCTACTGACCCATACACGCTTAAAACCTTCCAGTGAACAATTTTTAAAAACCATTAAGGCCAGTAAGGAACCTGTAATTGAAGAGTGTGCAATGGTATATGGTTACATTCAAGTGTCAAAAAAACTGTATGAGCAATAATGAAGCATGACAGTCATGGAAACTTAAAGTACCCCTATTATGGGTTATGAAATATTCATTTTTTGGTTTTGAGAGTCAAAAACATCAGGTTGATGTGCACGTGAGGTCAAAAAACAGTGTAATTTTCATACAATATGTATTTATTTTTACTTTATTTCTTGAGTATTTGTGAGCTCCGAAAGCGGCACCTAGTGACAAAGAATAAATTTGCATCTTCATTACGCATCTTCATTACGACCACCGTGAAAAGACCAAAAAGTGGGCAGGTGAATATGCTAATGTTTAATTTTGACGTCAACATTATATGGCTTGGGACTCCTTTTAAAAACAACTTGTTTCAATGATTCAGTCTACTTTATCTTTTGAAACACAATAACTTCATACATGGGTATAAAGTTGTACATTTTGCTGGATGTTTTCATGAACTGTGTTCACTGCATGAAAGGCAATTTTCAAAAATCTATAATAGTGGCACTTTAATGAACAGGAGTGAGTAAATGATTGTTTGGTGTACTCTTGCTTATTTCAAAGCTATTATTTCACCAACTCACAGAAGAGTTAGTAAAAGCAAATAATTTTCCGTCCTTCTGTAACCCGTGATACGTAATGTAAGGTTTGGACCTACTCTGCTGATAGACCAGTTAGTGCAAAGGTTTGGTTCGTCCGAGGAGAGAGAGAGAAATGTAGCAGAAGTGAACAAGTTATTTGAATGAAATTTTATTTTAGTGATCCCTTTAAACCAAATAAACAACACAGACTTATAATTAGGAAAATGAACAAATAAAACAAAGTATAATTTCTCTGAATGACGTACCCAAGTTTCACAAAAGCCTCAATGAACTGATAAAAAACCTGAGGATTCAGAAATTCCGTCTCAATTGTCAATTAATTGATGGTAATCTCAGTCTTTAGTCTCCACTCCAGATCAGGACAAAGTGAACTGTGCAATTTCACTCCTACCAGTTGAAGGTGTGCAAGTTTAGTTTCTGTGTCTGTCCAACCGTGAAATTCACGCAAAGGTTTCAAAGATTAAGCTTAAAGGAGGCTCGCCAGTCCAACTCCACACCGCAGTTATATGGAGAGTTGAGACAGTTCAAGAATAGTTCTCACTTCAGCCGATTCATCCAGGAAAGGAACTCACATGGAACAAGAGCAGAACAAAGGGAAAAAAACCTGGCCAAGGAACTAATATACATGTACACCAGGACAATTGCAGATGAACCCTGTTTCAGACGTCACTCTCAATTGCCTTCAGCTTCTCTGATCTTAATCTCTCTCATTTCGGTGCCTTGAATCTTCCGAAACTGCATCTCACATCTGCTCACATGAGAGGCTCACGAGGAAAAGGCGATAGCGAATCCTCTGCTCTCTAAAAATTGCGCGATCGCGGACCCCTATGACGTCATTCACCCACCGACCTCATTGCGAAGTGAAAGAATGCGCTATTGGTCACAATTATAACTTTGATATTTTATATATTTTTCCACAGTCATGTTTATGTTTGGTTCTTGTTTTTAAAAAAACAACAACTATTATTTAATTAATATTATTGCTGAGTTAATGTACTAGTATGCACTTGTTTATGCATTAGTAATCTGGGTTACACTTCCCCCCCCTAACTCTAGGCACGTCCTCGGCCATGCTTGAGGTTGACTTGTCACCAGTGAGGGAAAAGTAACAGGCATATTCAAGGAATGGTCAACTGACGTGGATTCTTCCAAGGAGGTAGTAAGTGCTGAACTCAACCCTTGCAATAGGGACTGCACAACCATGGTTAACGGATTTCCCAGCTTAGGGTACTCAAATTTTTTGGGGGCCTACACTGCCTTTTAGAACGTCTTGGGCCCATGCCTTCAAGGTCATCATCCATAGATTGTTGGCTACTTGAACCACCTTGGACAGGTGGTGTCTGGTCATGGGGTTGGACTTCCTCACTCAGGCTATCCGACAGACCTGAAGACTCCAGTACATTCTCATTTAAAGGTTTTACTAGCTCTGGGATTTTACTGTCGTTACAGCTTTGATTTCGGCAGGTCTCCACACTAACTTTGTCTTCAGGCACTGTAGAATCTACTCCAATATGATTTCTGGTAGAATTCTCCATGGGTAGATGACTTTCCTCTCCATTGTTTGTTTGGTAATGGGTCTCTTTCCCTTCTCCCAAGCTTACATCAGGTAAGATTTCTACTAAAGGGTCCACTGGAACCAGAGGTTGTTCATCAGTGTCATTCAGGTTCTCTTGTGCAGGATTTACCACAGCTGGAGATGACTCCACTGACTTAGATTCAGGTAAGGTTCCTGAATTCAGTAAACTTCCTGGAAAAGGTGAGATGGTCTTTGTGCTGAAATCCAATTGGAACCTTGAATGGTTTGTATGAACAGGCTCATCCTCTGATTCTGACTGACTGCTCATGAAAGGCTCCTGTTGGACGGCTTCATTTACAGAGTGGGACCTGGTTCTAGGCTTACGACGCACCTGTAGAGGATTTGACTCTTCAATTTCACTCACACCAAGAAACCCACAAGGCAGCAGCAAGTCACGATGTAAGGTGCGGACTGGTCCATCTTTTCCATCAGGGCACACTGTATACACTGGCATGTCACCTGCTTTACTGAGTACCACATAAATCTCGGATTCCCATTTGTCGGACAGCTTGTGTTTCCCTCTCAGTTTCACATTTCGCACCAGGACCAGATCACCCCGTTCAAGTGCAGAGGCATTTACATTCTTGTCAAAACGTCTTTTATTCTGATCGGCTACTTTTGATGCATTGTGAGTAGCAACTTTGTAGCTTTCCTCTAGTCGATTTTTTAGGGATTTCACATATTGTGAATGTGACAGAAATGAGGTACTGGAGAGTCCAAAAGCGAGATCGACTGGTAGTCGGGGCTGCCTGCCGAACATAAGCTCATAGGGTGAGTACCCTGTTACATCACTCCTAGTACAGTTATACGCATGCACCAAGGGTCTGACATGATCTTTCCAATGAGCCTTGTTCTTGTTCTCCAGGGTACCTAGCATCTGCAAAAGGGTTCTATTAAAACGTTCCACCGGTTCCCTCTAGGATGGTAGGGGGTGGTCCTCACTTTGCGGATGCCAGCCATCCTACACAGCTCTTGGATGGTGCGAGATTCAAAGTCTGGCCCTTGGTCACTGAGCAGCTTTTCAGGAAAGCCATAATGGACAAAGAAATTATCCCATAGACATTTAGCAACGGTTTGTGCTTTTTGGTTTCGGGTAGGAATCGCTACAGCATACTTAGTAAAATGGTCTGTGATGACCAAAATATCCTTGGTGTTACTGCTGTCTGGTTCCAGCGTTAAGAAGTCCATACAGACCAGTTCTAAAGGCCTATGGGTTTGAATGTTAACCAAGGGGTGGCTTTCTGGGGACGAGTCTTCCCTCTGAGCATGGCGCTTTCGCACCTTTTGATCTTCTCTTCAACATCCGCAACCATCTTTGTCCAGTAAAATCTGGAGCGGAGAAGATCGAGGGTTCTCTCCAGGCCAAAATGACCCATGTCATCATGGAGACTGGTAAGTACCATTTCTCGAAGATCTTGAGGTAAAGCCAGTTGGTTCACAACTTTTCCTCCATCCATCCTCTTCCTATATAATAACCCATCCTTTAGCTCAAGTTTGTTCCATTGTCTCATCCACAGGTTTACTGCAGGTGAGTGGAATTTTAGACTTGCAGGTCTGCAATTTGACTCCAAATAACCAATTACCTCTTTAATTTCAGGGTCTGCTCGCTGCCTCCCGATCAGATCCTCTACAGACAGGTGAGGCATCTCAGGAAGACCATGGCCCTTTTCTTCCTCAATTTCTGGAGGTAATGCTTTTGCATTCATGCTTAAGGACTCCATTAAAGTTAACGGGAAGGGCTGAGAGTCAAGGGACTGTCTGACTTGATGTTTGTCACAGATTGCCTCCACTACCTCTGGCAAGATGATCTTGGTGTGGCCTTGAAGATCTGCAAGATGATGTAAAGTGAACTGTTTGATTCTCTCTTGCTCTTTTTTAGATTCCCAGTCATTCAAGGGTTCACCATTTGGACGACGAGACAGTCCATCTGCATCTTGATTTTGAGATCCTGCTCTGTACTGTATCTTAAAGTTGTACATTGAGAGACTGGATAACCATCTATAACTAGTGGCATCGAGCTTGGCCGAGGTAAGGACATAAGTGAGTGGATTGCTATCCGTGACCACTGTGAAGTCTGCACCATATAGGTAATCATGGAATTTGGTGGTAATTGCCCATTTAAGAGCCAAAAATTCCAATTTGTGGGCTGGGTACTTGGCCTCACACTTTGTTAATCCACGGCTAGCATAAGCTATGACTCTCATGTGTCCCTGCTGTTCTTGATACAATGCTGCTCCAAGACCGGTGGCACAAGCATCAGTGTGAAGTATGTAAGGCAGACAAGGGTTTGCATACCCCAATATAGGAGCAGAAGTTAACTTTTCTACTAGAGTGTCAAACGCCTGCTGACACTCAGTAGTCCATCGGTCACCCAGCAAATCTTTGGGATCGAGATAAGTGCGATCTTTATCTTTGTCTTTCCTTTTACCCTTTCGGACCGGAGGATAGCCAGCAGTAAGGTGGTTTAACGGCTTAGCTATCTTGGAGAAATCTCTAACAAATCTCCGGTAGTATCCTGCAAATCCCAGGAAGGACTTCAGTTCTCGAAGGTTCTGGGGCCTGGGCCATGTTTTGATGGCCTCTATTTTTGATGGGTCAGTTTCCACACCCTTCTCAGAAACGATGTGGCCCAAATAACGCACAGACGTTTTGAAGAATTTGCACTTTTCGGGTGAGAGCTTTAGACCAAATTCTTTCAGGCGGCTCAGAACTTGCATCAGCCGACGCTCATGCTCTTCAAGGGTTTCGGAAAAGATGATGACATCATCTATGAAGACCAACACTTCTCTTCTATTCAAGTCACCCATACAGCGCTCCATAAGCCGCTGAAATGTGCTGGGCGCGTTGGTAATCCCTGCGGCATGCGGTTAAACTCCCAAAACCAAGAGGGCATACAAACGCAGTCTTCTGTTTATCCGCTTCATCCATTTCAATCTGGTAATACCCAGACTTTAGATCCAGAACGGAAAACCACTTGGAACCGGTCAATACAGAGAACACTTCCTCTAGGTTTGGGAGAGCGTATGCGTCACGGATGGTCTGAGAGTTAAGCTGATATTCGTTAAACAAGGCCGATATTCGTTCTTTCCACTCAGAGGGCAAAGGGAGTCTCCAAAATCAAAAGGTATCTGGAGGCCTTTAGACTTTTCTGGTGTTTTAGAAACATCTCTTGCTAATGGCTTGTCCATTACCTGTTGGACAGCATGTAACTCCAAAATCACAATCTTGGGCGGGATGACAATATCAGACTGAGTTTCATTCTTGACCACCACAGGCAAGGAGAAGAAACGCTTCCCAGGTAATGTGTGCAATCCACTAGCAACTAATAACCCCCCTGGAAGAGGAGACCTTGTGGGATGACTGATAACAGTAAGTTTTTCTGCTGGAAGGCATTTCAGGCAAACAACCCCATCCAGAACAGCAGTATGCCCTGCCAACACAGTTTCAGGGACAGTCCCTTTTAATGTCACACATCCAAAGGTTTCAGCACATGACTGTTTATGTCTCACATCAGTGTCTTCAGCACTGCAGCATACCCATGATAACCTGGATTGGGGCTTACAGTCTCATTTGCACATAGTTGGAGTAAAGTGCATCGAGGGTATTTGTGCCAATGAGGACTTGTGGAACATTTATCAAATCTGGGACCACCAGTGCCAATGTGGTAACCTCAGCATCTGTTCCTAAGAACTCCTTAGGAAACTTTAGAGCTACGTCCACATACCCCAGGTAAGGCACAGACTGTCCATTTGCCCCTTCCACTTCCAGCAGAGACTCCAGAGATTGCAAAGGGTGATGAGACAGGTACTTTTGTAAAAGATAAAGGAATTGTGGTCACCTGGGAACCAGTATCTAAAAGGCAGTTCACTTGAATTTCATCAATGCAGATATGGGCAGTACATTTCATTCCGATTAGCCCTTGTGGCAGTTTGGGTTTAGGGCACTGATGTTTCATCTCAGTCTCTATATGCCCTGCTACAGAGACTGCCTGCTGTTTAACTGAGCAGTAATTGTTTGGTTCTTCAGATCCCACTGGGCTTGTTTTTCTCTTAACTGGCATTTCTTTTCATATACTTTAGAGGGATTGGGATCATTTTCACAATTGATGGCGAGGTGTCCATCCTCTCCACATCTAAAGCAATATCCAGGACGAGGACGGGAGGATGTCACAAAACCCCTTCTTTGCTGGTTATTTTCATCCTTCTCTGTCTGTCTATTCTGGAATTTCACTGAGGAGCCTTTGGAGGCAAATGTCTTCCCTGTCCGCTGTTGGGGGGTTTCAGGAGCTGTTAAGTGAGCCTTTAATTCTGCCACTTGTTTCTTTAACCCAGCTAACTCCTTAGATTCTGGGTTTCTTCTGGTCTTTCTTTTCAGAAATGCATGTTTTCATAGCATTTACTTGTGCTTGTAGTTCTCTTAGTTCTTTCTTTAGCTGTTTCATATCATCATTTTTCGGACTCTCAGGCTGACCTTTCTGGTAAGTTGAGGTTTGAATAGCAGCAACCTGTGCATGCAGTTCCGATATTTGAGCCCTAATGGTATCAACCTCTTCAGCTGCTACAACTGCATCACGAGAGCATGCTGACATTTGATGTGTTGCAATTCTCAGTTTGGAGGTGTTACTCTGTTTGTTTAGTCCAAAATGGCTACGCATTCTGTCCTCTTTTTGAGGCTTGCCGATCTTCCTCGGTGCGAATAGATACTACCAACTCTGCAAAGGAAGGTGGGTTGGTTTTTTTCTTCTCTAGCTGTAGGCTAGCAATTAATCCATTATCCCAACATCCACGGCAAAATTGTCTTATGAGACAACGACTTTGCTCACTTCCAGAAATGCCACCTCTCCTTACAGTTGTGCTCAGCATGACCTGTAGTCGGTGTAAATAACTGGAAGCCTTTTCTCCTGGGTTCTGTAGCATGGTCATAAATTTTGCCAATAGCTCGTCTCCATCCTCCACAGATCCATAGACAGATTCTAACAGTTCCAAGTATGCTAATGGTGAAGACTGGGGCTCATGTGTTTAATAACATCAGCTGCAGGAGGGAGCAGACTATCAATTATTCTCCTGGTTAAGTGACAAGTCCGAAATAGAAGGGTCATCCAGCAGAAATTGAACATTCGCCCGCCAAGTGTCAAAGTCTGGTTCATTCACTGGTCTAGGAACTTTCCCAGAGAAGGATTTAAGACGGAAAGAGGTAGGTTGTATTGCAGCAGTGTCATTTGTTCTGACAATGTGTTCAACTACAACTTTTTGCACGCTGGGTGGATCAATCATGTCCATAGTAAGATCTGTATGAGGTGATACTGTAACTTTGGGATTGCTAGTTCTACTATTAAATCTTTCCTTGGCCAGGTTTTGGGATTTCTTTGACTCAATTCCATTTATTGGGAAATTGTTTGATGACAGAGGGCTGCGTGATCTGTGGTCACTCTCTGTGATTTGTCCGGAGAAGACTGTCCGTCCAACGAGTTAGCTGTGCTATCACTCAATTGAGAGTCTGCTGCATCTGTGTCCTCAAATCTTTCGTCTGAATTAGGTGAGGGCTCTGTGAGAGAATGACCAGATTTCATCTTTTTTAACTCCTCCTGGAGTACTTCTTCAATTGACTTGCCACTAGCATTAGCAATAATCTGCAGTTCTTCCAAATACTCTTTTGCGCACTAGCTGCATGAGGGTAGACAGAGCTTAAGGCACGCACATTAAAAGTAGTATCTGGATTTAGCGTACTGACTATTATTACAGGAAGTAGAGGCTTTAATGTTTTCATGGCAGAGCTATAGGTGAATTCTATAATGCTATGACGATGGAATTCAGAGTTTGGGTCATCAATGAGAAAGTTACGGCTGATACTACCAAACCTCATAAGCCATGCTTCTAGGTCATGATCTGTTTCAGTTAATGTCAAACCTCCAGCTATTACAGCATTTGCGACATTTACCTTCTCTCTGATTATGACATCCATGTTTTAATATTTTGCTCAATGTATGATTTCAATAGAACTCAGATCTTTCACCTTTTCACCCTGCTGCAGGCCAATCTCTCTCCTGGCTGGCTCGCCACTTTTTTGTAACCCGTGATACGTAATGTAAGGTTTGGACCTACTCTGCTGATAGACCAGTTAGTGCAAAGGTTTGGTTCGTCCGAGGAGAGAGAGAGAGAATGTAGCAGAAGTGAACAAGTTATTTGAATGAAATTTTATTTTAGTGATCCCTTTAAACCAAATAAACAACACAGACTTATAATTAGGAAAATGAACAAATAAAACAAAGTATAATTTCTCTGAATGACGTACCCAAGTTTCACAAAAGCCTCAATGAACTGATAAAAAAACCTGAGGATTCAGAAATTCCGTCTCAATTGTCAATTAATTGATGGTAATCTCAGTCTTTAGTCTCCACTCCAGATCAGGACAAAGTGAACTGTGCAATTTCACTCCTACCAGTTGAAGGTGTGCAAGTTTAGTTTCTGTGTCTGTCCAACCGGTGAAATTCACGCAAAGGTTTCAAAGATTCTCGCTTAAAGAGGCTCGCCAGTCCAACTCCACACCGCAGTTATATGAAGAGTTGAGACAGTTCAAGAATAGTTCTCACTTCAGCCGATTCATCCAGGAAAGGAACTCACATGGAACAAGAGCAGAACAAAGGGAAGAAAACCTGGCCAAGGAACTAATATACATGTACACCAGGACAATTGCAGATGAACCCTGTTTCAGACGTCACTCTCAATTGCCTTCAGCTTCTCTGATCTTAATCTCTCTCATTTCGGTGCCTTGAATCTTCCGAAACTGCATCTCACATCTGCTCACATGAGAGGCTCACGAGGAAAAGGAACGATAGCGAATCCTCTGCTCTCTAAAAATTGCCGCGATCGCGGACCCCTATGACGTCATTCACCCGCGACCTCATTGCCGAAGTGAAAGAATGCGCTATTGGTCACAATTATAACTTTGATATTTTGTATATTTTTTCCCACAGTCATGTTTATGTTTTCGGTTCTTGTTTTTAAAAAAAACAACAACTATTATTTAATTAATATTATTGCTGAGTTAATGTACTAGTATGCACTTGTTTATGCATTAGTAATCTGGGTTACACTTCTCTTTCCTTTAGGTTAGTTAATGAATTTCAGCTTAATGGATGTGCGGAAGCTTTCAGCCATCTGCTCGTATCTGTGAATGACTGCGTTATCAGTTTCAGGCGTCTCCATATACAAATTTGAGATGAAGAACTCCTAAGATGAAAGCGCTGGATGTCGTCCAGTGTCATCAAAAGCCTCCTGGCCAAATGGCATTCCTGAAGATTCTTAATCCTCAGCACGGAATCCTCATTCAGGCCTGAAGAGACTCTATTAGCACTGGTGATGTGGGTCATGACCTGATCAGGCGCTTTTACTGCAATTCAATCTAGACCAGACCTGTCTCCAAACTCTTGGTTGTTAGCTATAATAGAAATAAAAAGTAAACTTCATCAAGTTTTGTTGATGGTTTTGAGCAGTGGGCTTGTGAAAGCGCCTTCTGCATGTTTTCGTGACAGTCACACAAAAGACAGTAACTGTCAGCTTTTTTGACATGAACGATGGCAATTACGTTGACAGGTTGTGCTAGCCTTAGAACTATTGACTTGACCAGAAACTGACAGCTGTCTACATGAAACAGAATACATGTCAGGTCAAACCAGCCAAAAGGAAAGTAAATTATCAGCATTTTCTCACCAAGACATTCAAGTGAAAAGGCTATTATGTGCCAGATAAAACTGTTCTTACTATAAAAGTGAAGAAATTCTTCAAATAACTGTAATGCTTTTTTGAATAGTGGAGTATCGTGTCAGTCAAATTTGGCTCTCAGGGTCAGCTTGCAGGGTTTAAAATGAGGAGTGAGCGTGTACCAGAAAAGAGAAAGCAAGTCGGGGGAGTTAAAAAAAAAGTTAAAAACCTAAAATTTTTTCAGGAAGACAGTCAGAGCCTTCCAGGCAAAAAGCCAACGATACCAAGGAAGGTGAAGGAAAAGGGGAAGGGGAAAGAAGATGAGGAAGATGAAGAGGCAAAAAAAGAGGAGAAATGGATGCACTGTAGATGTGGAAGTATAGGATGAATATTAAAGTGGAAGAGGAAAACAATAGGAAGTAAACATGGATGTGGAAGAAAGAAAAAAGAGGGTGCGGTAGTGGATTAGGAGGTTTTAGAATTGTTGAAGTGAGGAAGTGTAAGAAAAAGAGACAAGATTAAGACATCAGGGTCTGGCCTTAACGCTGAAGCTTCAAGATTAATCAAATCACATCATATCCCAGATGAGGTACATAACATTCAGCATATCATTAGAGGGACTAATGAAAAACAATAGTGTAAAAACACTAGATATTCAGTAAAATAAATATGTAGGCAAAAATAAAAGGCAAAATTTGTCTTGTATCTGTTTCCTGTCTAGGCCAAAGTTGGCATGAAAATGAATTAGAGAATAACGCCTGCAATAATAACATATTGGTTCCTTTTCAAAGTATGCAACATTTGGTAGAGCATTATGGAAAAACTCGTAAAACTCACTTCCATCAAGGTTATGGCAAAGAATGCTAGAAGAAATTCTAGAAATGCTTTTATACCCAAAGTCTCGTTAAGAATCGTAAAACCTTTCTGTCTCATAGAGCATTTAAAAAGCCTTAAAACAATCCCTGAAGACACTGTCGCAAGCCCTGTGGATTTGGAAAGTTTTGTGTATTTAACTCTGTGTGTGTGTGGAGACTCTGTGGATAGGGAAAGGGCAGACTAATTTAAAAGCGATTCAGCAGAAGTTGCCAAACCGCTGCGGGTGTCTGAAACTGATACCTTGTCTTGGTGGGGTGTATTGAGGGTCTGCGTTCTCTAAGGGCTTGCTTTGAAAGATTGAGAAGAGAGCTCGCCTCAATGTCTCTGCAGATGAGACACACAAAGACATACGATCCACAGCACAGCAGCCAAGATCTTTTGACTTCTATAAGCTCTCTGGCTCACCTCAGATACAACAGAACAGAAGATTCAGCAAAACAATGTCTGAGCGAAGGGGGTTTTGGAAACCGAACCATCTTGTTGAACCACCAACACCAATTTATTCACATAGTAAGCAGGCTAAAGTGAGTTTTAGACTTGTGATTTACTGCGTCAGAATGTTCTCCAAAAGGAAAAAAAGACACTAAATGTTAACCTTTAAACTGAAACAAATGGTTCATATAAACCATGCCTCCAAGTTCTCTGGTTTATAATGAATTACACTTTTTTATGTTGCTTGGCCTGCCAATTTTTACCAAAGCCCAAAAAATAAATGAATCTTAGTACTAACAAACAAAATCTGTGGTTCTGCCATGATTTTTGGACAGGGTACTACTTTGGACACTGGACAAGTAACACAGATTTTTGGACATAGTACTATAGTCACTATAGCACTGCTATTGATTTTTAGACATGTACTAAAGCAGCACCATGGTATTCTTGGAAGTACTTTGGAGTATCATGTGAATACCATTTCAGAATTACAGTATATATCAAAAACCATGGTACCTGATACCACTACTCTACTGTGCTCCAGATTTTTCATAAGAAACCACAACTGATCAAACTGCTGAGAATGTGTAAGATGATCTAGACTGTCATGAAATACCGAAGGACTTGGTGGTAAGCGTTTCATCTGGAGAAGTATCAAAAACCCAAGGGGAAACTAGTTTGCGCCAACAGTGGAACAAGCCAGCAGTCTGCCACTCTTGTATGGTTATCTTGTGTACACACTTTGGATGATGTCTCCTGAAAGTGCTTCTATACGCTCCATATGCTGGGATGATTTCCATCTCAACAAGTAATCCTTTGAGATTACCAACATGACACATGAAGTTAGGTCAGAGGTAGTAAATCTGGCAATAAATCCCAAGCTGCCACTGAGTCATGACTGACAAGCTTCATGGAATGGGAATGGGAGTCCTTGTGTTTCTTGGAAAGCACACATCACATAACAAACCACAAATCTTTTATTCACTGAGCAGCTTGTCTTTCTTGACCTTTCGTAGCTTTCTCAAAAAGTTGTAGATCTCTATTAGCGATACACATTTTCTTTACTGTATTTCCCAAGGCACACATTTACACAACTAACTGTCTGTATTTAATACCGGTCTCTTTGTTTTATGGTGTTTACAAACCCATGTTCATTGATTAGCGGTTCACACTAAAGTGCCTCACACAACAGCATGCCCTATTTAGGAGATTTGAGACACACACATACACATAAACGTAAAATCCGACAGCGACAAAGATTATTTTGACACTCGCACAGATGCATTGAAGAATTACATATTTTCAGTTAACCATGCGTGACGCACAGGCTGATAACAGACAGAACTAGCCGTATCCCTATTCTGTCATTGTTTACTTACCATGTTCCCTAGTGAAAAATAAATATACTAAAATGCATTTGTAAAAATACATTTCTTTTATGCTAAGCATACTACAAATACATTTACATGTGTATATACTCAATAAGTACTTTGCATGTGTTTCATGATATGTAAAAAAACTGGTTTGGAACAACATGAGGATGATTAAAGATAACTATTATACATTTTCAGATGAACTAAATATCTGATCATATCAGCCTCACGATAATAAATTATGAACACATTTAAAAAAGTAAAAAAAAAAGAACACTATTTTTTTTTTATGTTTGGAGCTGATAAAATATTTTTAAGTCTATTATTCCCCCCATGCTGCATTCATTTGTAAACAGTGGTGAAATATTTTAATTATATTGTGAAATATTACAATTTTAATACTCCACGGTTCAGTGTCACATAATTGAGAAATTCTAATAAGATGATTTAGACACTTTTTAACATTTGTGATTATATCCAATGTTTTTGTGCTCCTAAATTGTCTTGTGGAAATCGTAATACTTAAGATTTTAAGAATTTGGGATTTCAGGATTTTTTGATGGATAGAAAATTCTGTATTTAATAGTAAAGTTAATCCAGGAAGATTTGTCAGAATATTCAACACAAGGTACTACATAAATTCATATTCGTTTACATAAAAAAAAGTTTCACTACTCACCCAGCCAGCACAATGAAGAAGTCTAGCCGATTCCAGGTGTCTCCAAGGTAACATTTTTTCCCAAAGATTCCCAGTGCAACCATCTTGATTACCATCTCCACGGCAAAAAAGGCAAAGATGAAATCATCAAAGTCCTGAGGGGAGAAAGAAATATCCGAAGGGTTAGCAAAATCTTAAAATGCTGCACTGGCCAAATCAGAGTTTGCAAAAAAGAAAATTCTTCTCTTGATCAGAAGATATAACTTAACACACACTAATTTAAAGACAACTTATAAATAAAGAAATAAACCCTCCAAAGGCATATGCAGATGAATATTAAATTCCCACTTTGATGTCACAGCATAATGTGTGTGTGTGTGTGTGTGTGTGTGTGTGTCCATGTACTGAGGGGCTATAAGCCTTGACTCATCTTTACACAAAATCTCAGTAAGTCTGAGTGAGCACAAACAGTCAACTCACCCAAGTCTTTGCCTAGCTTATGTTAACAGAAAGTGTTACAGTACATATACAGGAAAAAGATCTTCAATATGGAGTTGTAATGAATATGCATAGATAATACAGCATTAAGATATAGAAAGATATATGTTATTCTCTGTAAAACTCCTCGGAAAAGACAAAATCATATTACATAAGGCAATTATGAGGAGCACAGTGTCAGTTTACTGAATATTCAGCTTATTGTTGAATAATGATTTGCTGATTAGAACTACATGCATGAAGGGAAATCCGCTAGACTAGTGACCTATTCGGACCTCCTAAAGACCACAGACCGGGGTCCTTGAGACATCGGCGGCCATACGATCTCAGAGACCGCCGTTTCCGCAAGGTCGACCGCCGGTGAAAGACACCTGGGCATTCTCAGCCAGCGAGGACATTAGTCAAAGCTCTTTAGCGAGGGATTCCCTCCAGCCAAAGCACTTACACCCTGACAATGCAGGGAATGTTAATTAAGCCGCAGTGAGGAGAGCATTTACTGTCGCGTTGGACATTATTCAGAGCCAAGCGCTAATGTATTACCTCATCCCTGATCTGCTTGTATTGTACATAGTGGACAGTACTTGCCAATTCAAAGTTAATGGTAACACACAACACATCCATAAACAATGCTGTCAGGATGAGGACGAGGGGAGAATCTGCGATCTTTCATTTTGCAGTAATGGTTTGGGGAAGAGACTGTTTGTTCGGACAGAAATAGATCTCATAAAACCAGGCCCTAATTATCTGCCCTAATGTGAGCATATGGTGAACACATAAAAACTAAATAAAAATAATTTAGCTATAAATAACACAAACATCTTCATACTGAAATCTGCCCTGCAGATTAACGCTGCTCAACATCAGTCACTATATTTGCTGCTCATAAAGCACATATTCTGCATGATTCTACATTTCTGATCTTACCTAATGTCTAATCTTAACAAATACCTTACTAACTTTTAATAATCATTAAATTAGGAGTCTATTGAGGCAAAAGTCATAGTTAATAGTTAATCAGGAGAACTGGACCTTAAAATAATAATCATCATAATTATTATTATTATTATTATTATTATTATTATTATTATTTATAAATATTTATTTATAAATTATTATTATTATTATTATTATTATTATTATTATTATTATTATTATTATTATTATTATGGCAGTGTAAGAATAAATTAACCTAAATTTAGTGATAACACTTTACTGGACTGATAAAACAAAAGCCGGCCACCAACTGGACCAAAACCCTCCCTGTTGTTGGTCCCTGCATTATTGACCAATCTTGACCTTAATATTTCATGAGAGATGGATGTATCTTATAAGTATCATACAGGTATGAAAAACCAACAACTGTCAAATAGCACATTTTTTTAATATATGTTTTGTTCACAGTGCATGTAGTGCTTCTGGCTCACACAGCTGCGTGCGTGTGAGTATAAATCTCTAAGGGCCTTTCTACGGTTCAACAGCTCCCTCCAAAGATAAACGACGCAGAGAAGGGGAACCCCTCGACAAAACACTCAGAGTCTCCACACAGCCAGAAAGCAGAGCTCAGGGGTTAAATATTCTCTACAGCGCTTTCCTCCCTCTCCCTTTCTCTCTCCCTTTCCCTCTCTCTCTCTCTCACACACACACACCCTACACACTATATGAATATCTTCCTCTTTATACTTCCCTGTCTCTCATCTCCTTTGTTTCAGAGAGCCTCTTCCCATATTCCTCCTCCCCTCCTTTTTCTCACCACATCTCATCCACCCATTTCTATTTAATACATGTCATCTTTCTCTTTCATATTTCTGGGGAAGCATTCAAAAATAGCTCGGAGAAAGAGTCAGTCTCATCCGCGCGTGTGGAAGCGAGGGTGTTTGCGCGTGTGCGGTGATCTTTTGGCACTGAATAAATCTTCTCATGGTGTCCTCTTTGTTGTACAAATAGCTGAGTGGTGTATTGTCTGCGCTGTGGGTAGGTTATTCTAGTGCAACTGATGGCCTTTCCTCGGAGAAAACAATTCTTTAAATCCAGAACTTCTTCAGACCATCCGTCCACCCCCACAAATGCACACACTCACACACACAAAGAGAGGAGGAAGCTGCAATACACATTCGCTGAGGATAAACAAAAATATCTTCTGTCTTCTTCTTACTAATTCATCTAATTCATGTGTGCGGAGAGCGGTTGCTATGCCGATGACATCATAGAGTCTAGAAGGAAAGTGAAGAGACGTGTACAATGCAGCAGGAAAACACCAATCATCACACTACCATAAATCAACACAATAATGCACATTTAGTCTCTGATATTTGTCCTACATTGACATCTGTTGATGAAATATGCTGCTTTCACTAAACATTTAAAGAGATAGTTTACCCTAAAATGAAAATTCTGTCATCTTTTGCTTACCCTGATGTCAGTCCAAGTCTGTATGATTTTTTTTGTGAGTCAAACACAAAATAAGATGTTCGTGCTGCAATTTTGTATACAGTGAAATTAAATGGTGACCACAAGGCCAAATAACAATGATAAAGGCACCATAAAAATATTATAAAAGTGACTCATATGATTCAATCCACATTATTCAAACGCCTTCAGAAACCCAACGAAAACTTGAACAGATGTACTTTCCCCTTTTAGCTCTCAAATCTCATTAGCATGATATTAAAGGGGTGACATGATGCGATTTCAAATGTTCCTTTCTCTTTAAAGCGTTACAAGCTCTTGGTGCATAAAAAAACAAAACAGATATTCTTTATAAAAGTTTTGACTTGTTTAAACAGCTTGTTTAAACACGCCCCCACTTTGTGACATCACAAAGTGTTTACGCAAAGAAAGCTATTCTAGCTGTAGTGTTGCTGCTGCACCATGTGCTGGACGCACTGTGTGTAGTTGTGAAAGTGTAACTCCTTCTTTGTGTTTCCAAAAGAAATCAGTGGTTATTGTGTGTTGATGCAGTTATTGCTATAGTTATCTTTATAGTTATTGTAAACAACAGATGTGTTTGTTGGATGTTGTCGAGTTAGTGTGTTACACATGTTCATCTGTTGCCTTTGATTTGGCGACTGAGTAGATAGAGTAGGTTCACACAGCATTTGTTAGTTTACGAAATGTCTGAGAAGTGACGTATTGTACTGTAATGTAGTGATTTGTCTACTAGTTCGCCACCTGTCAGTGACAAATATTATTTTTTGTAGTTTACACAGATGATATTGTGACGGGAGGAGCCAACGACAGACACAGTGGGCGTGGCGTCAGGCCTCGGAGAGGCTTTTTATTGACAAAATAATAATACAAAATAAAGTGTCCAAGGGGAAAGTGTCCAAATAAAGGGGGGTCTGTGTCCTCGTCGTGCTCCGGGTAACGTGCAGGTTGAGGCCGTGTTCCAGGGGAAGGGGTCCAGGTAAGGGGCGGAGTCCGGCGGTCGCACGCGCTCCCCTTTTTCTGGCCCGGGGCGCGAGGGGCGGCGGCTTCTTCCGCGGCGTCTCCGTCGTTTCTTTGCTCCGGCGGCAGAGTGGGATGAGCTGTGTGCTCACAGCCTGGACTACGGGGGTCCCACGACGCACTTCTCGGACGGCGGGGTGAGGTCCATCGCGCACCCTTCCTGGACCCACGAGGACACCAGCGTGCATGCACGGGGGAAGAGACCGGTCTCCCGAGGAGAGGCGCGTTCGGTATTTAACGGCGACGGTAACGAGGCTAACTCACTTCAGGTGTGCCTCGTCACACGCCGCCAGACCTGAACAATACCCGCCCCTCCTCTCGAACACACCCACTCCCGTCGGGAGCCTGGTGAAGGGCGGCGAATAAAGGACGGGGTGATGGTGACAATAAAGAGGAGGGGCAGCCGACTCGTCACAATATCTACTTTTTTAAAACTTGCACTTTGAATACTGTTTTCAAAAGTTTGTATTTTCCAAAACAATGTAGTTATGTGAATAAACTGCAAAAGTGCATAAGTTGCATAAGGTTTTTAGTTAATGACCCTATCATTAAGCTATCATAAAGCTTCACCATAGTGCTTTTTATCCTTCCTGGAGCTTGACAGCCCATGGTCACCATTTAGTTAAAAGTAAATCTCCATCTCCATGAAGGAAATACAGCCAAACACTGAAAATATGAGGGTAAATGATGACAAACATTCTATGATTTCTAAAGATGTTGTCCACGCACTCCAGTGTTGCCAAGAATTGGGTTACTTTCTGTGGGATGTTTTTCATGTCCGCAGGTTGAAGCCGAACCAAATAACATGATATTTAGCCACTGGAATGCAATATTTATTAGGGTAACACCTGCCAAAAAAAAAGTTTTACCCCACAGGAATGACATTTTTTTGTGAATCCCGCCTGAAAAGCAATTGGACTAGTTTTGAGTAGCAATTGGGCAGGTTGTGTTGTGAAAACCTGACAACCCTGATGCACAATTAATAATAAAGTTTCTTTATTAGCATCAATTCTTCCATAAAGAACCTTTACCATCCCTGAAACCTTTATATTCCACAAAAGTTTCGTTAGAGTAAAAAAATGGTTCTTTAGATTATTAAAAATTTTCTTAACATTAAGGAAAATGGTTCTTTTAGGAACTGTTCACTGAATGGTAACCAAAACTGGTCCGTCTATGGCTTTGCTGTGAAAACCCCTACTGGAACCTTTATTTTTAAGAGTGCAAAGCACATTTGACTAACGGATACAATGTGAAAAAGAAACTACAACCTCAAAGTTTTCTTTTACACCCATTACATTATTGCCACTTGTTAGCAATAAACCGCAAGTGTCATTATTTGAATTACTTCAAGGCAAATGGGAATCCCAGCGAAACAGCTGACAAAAAGAACAACATATGCTCAATTTACCTGGAGAGAATGTTAAGAAAACCAAGCCAAAACAGATCATACTGTACTGTAAGAGTTATGTAGTTCAAACCATGCATAAGAATTTCATCATCCACACAAACATACTTACAGGGAGCAATAAAAAGGGAGAGAAAATAAAGATATGGCAAAAGAATAATAGTCGATTCTATCGGTACTGTTAAACTCACAGTGAGCTCTCCACATCACAGTACTTGATGCTTGACTATCCTCTTAAATATGATACTACTCATTTTCTGCCCTAGAAACCACTTATCTACACCCTCTACTCAACTAAAGCTTGCGTAATAACACACACACGAGCATCCTAATGCAGGAATTCTGTGCTTAAAGGATAGGTTCACCTACAAATGAAACATTTGGCATCATTTACTCAAACTCATGTTGCACAACATATTGCACTCATATTTCTTTTGTGAAACGCAAAAGACGTTTTAAAGACTTTTTCGTACATGCAATGAAATCCAGTGGGGTCCAAAACAAAACTGGACTGAACTAACTGGAACTCACTGGAAGACGACAACTTTTTTTTCATCTTTTGTGTTTTACAGAGGAAAATCACACGTTTAGAATGATATGTAGTGACAGAAAATAAAAATAATTCCAAAAGAAATGAGGAATGCCTGCAGAGTCAAAAAAAAAAAAGAAATGATAATGTGTTGTGTGGGCAGAAGAGAAGGGGCACAGAGAGAAAGAGAGAGACGGCAGGCATGCTCCCCAGCTTTATTGTATTTCCCTGAATTCCATTATTCCACCAAAGGCGTTCTTTCGGAGCTCATGCCGAGGGCTAACCTGAGTCACGTCAGCTATGGAGCCCAGGCGTGTCTCCCTGACAGTGATGGAAGCTGATTTTATGTCTTTGTAAATTTCCTGATGACCAGGTTTGCAATCTTATTTCTGGCAAAGCACACTAATTTCCATATGGCAAGAGAGAGAGTGATCTGATAGAGCAGTTGGAGAAGATAATCGCTGTAAATTCTCAGATTTATTTGAGATGAGAAGCAGGGAGGGGAACGCACAAAAACTTGCGTTTAGCTGCGCTATGGGTTTCAATTACTATCATTCAGAAAAATGCAAGTTTACAGAATAATAATCAAACAAAGAAATTGATCTGCTCACATTAAATCCCAATGAAAACTTGGCATTGTCAATGGAAAGAAAGCAATCTCACCCAGGCATGGTGGAGAGTAAAAGATGATGGTTCCAGGAAACTCACAGCAAGAAAGCGCCTCTAAATCCCATTTCAACTTTAACACTGTAAATGTGTACCATGGGTATTCCAAAATACAGTACATTTCTACAATATATATACATCAGCTGTATTACCATGACCAAACTAACCATATCCATACTTCAATATTACGCTAAATTATTTTAGTGTAAATGCAATTTTATTCTCATATCATTATATATAGTGAAAAATTCATATTCAGCAATATGGGGCAGGTAAGATTGTTTGTTCATTTAAAAAATGCAGTAAAAACAGAAAAATTGTGAAATGTCTGTACAATTTAAAATAACTATTTTCTATTTTGTTATACTTTAAATTTGTATTTATTCTTGAGATGGAAAAGCTGGATTTGCTCCTTCATGTCTTCATGGTCCCAATGATTCAGCAATCATTCAAACAGTAGTGCTGCTCAATATTTGTTTATTTTTAATAAATAAAATGTCAAAAACTAGTTTTTTTATTAACTTAGAATCATATGTACATTAGAGAGAAGGGAGTGTGTCCACCTGGTATTTATCACGTCATGGGGACCAAATGTCCCCACAAGGATAGGAATACCATGTGGGGACATTTTTCAGGTCCCCATGAGGAAACAAGCTTATGAAACATACAGAATAAAATGTTTTGAAAATCTAACAATGCAAGTAGTTTCCTGTAAGGGGTAGGTTTAAGTGTAGGGTTGATGTAGAACAATAACACATACATATGTGTGTGTGTGTTTTCTATGACTATATAATGTGCACTTATTGGGTGTTATGTCAAAAAATATGTCAATATTGATTTTAAAATGCAGTCTGCAGACATGGCACTGAACAATAGTTACATGATTTATGTGATAGTTTGCCTTTGAACGGAATATTATAATCACGTCTCACCGGCACTCTGTACAGTGAACTTGACCCACTGTCACAATGTAAAGATCACAGATTAGTATCATTCATTACAGCAACCATTAGCTTAATAACTCAGAAATAAGAGGCGATTCACCTCATGTCACAATCAGTCACATTGTATTCTGAAGTGCCTGATTACAATGGCTGCCTGGATGAGTGGCTTTGAAGTCATGTTTTAAGCACTTCATTTAATGTGGTTTAATCCTCTCTAGGGCCAAGCCATTTCAGGCTCATTTGTTTTTATATAGTCCTCCAAACGCTTATGACACCCCCATAGCATTAAAGGGATCACATGGAGAAGAAGAGAGCTTGAAAGTGTTATATAACTTTTAAGAGCCAGAAAAAAAGTTTTGTGAATTTATCATTTTCTTCACTTCGTGATGGTATATGGAGCATAAAATGCATCTGACAAAACTAAAGTTTTGTGTTGTTGTTGTTTTTCATGTAGGGTTTTTTTTAAGATATCAGGGGAAAATGAAGATGAGACACTACAGACAAAATGCAAATTTTCACACAAATCAGAACTGGTTCATAAATCAGTTAATAGACACAACTATTTAGAATATTGGATGATATATCACTGAAACAGTTCTGTTTTGTGTGAAAATTCACATTTTGTCTGTAGTGTCTCATCTTCATTTTACCCTGATAATAATACCATGTATTATTGTTGTTATTATTGTTATTAATATTATTTTTATTATTATTATTATTATTATTATTATTTCTATTATTGTCTAAAACAGTACATTTCAATTTCTAAGCTAATATATGCTTTATATTAGTATTAATAATATTTTAGGCGACCGTTTATTTAGGCGACCATTATTTTAGAATCTTTAGCCTTATTGTTTCCATGGAGATGAGTCATACTTGTCATATGAGGCACCGCAGTCACAATAGCGCAATATGACACATGGATTGTTTTTATTTAGGTTTTTTTTGTTATTATTAATATTCACAAAAATACTCTAGATATATTATGTAATATCTAATATTCTGATTCTGAAATTTGGTAGTTTAAACACTTTTATAATGACCGTGTTAGTTGATCTACGATGGTCGATGGGCGCCACCATTTTAGTTCGCTCTGAATCACGTAAGGTCATCCTCTCCTCCCAAAACACATTAAAGTAAGTCTCCGGTAAACTGGGAGAAGAGCAGAGTAAACCTTATAGTTACCTACACAACCTGTTTATGCTATTAATAAAACATGTCGTCGGATTATTTTTTTCAAGGATTATTAAAGCAGTTTCTATAGACATCAGGGTGTATTTTACAAACTATTATTGCATGGTTTTGTTAGCAAAGTAACCTAAAATAAGCATTTTATGGTTGAACGCACTGAATATTTGTGATATGACAAGCGCTCAGAGTGTCCAATCTGGCTTCGCGCCAGCCAAAGAGAGAAAGCAGATTTGAATCCAGCAGTTGATCACGTGATACATTAACAAGTTCTAATCACACCGGTGTGATCGTACACTTCAGGGCCAAGCCAAGACGCACTAAAGGGTTAACAACTACCTTACTAACTATCTAAAAGCAGCAAATGACAAATTTATTTAGGAATAAAGCGTGGTTAATAGTTAACAAGTGTTACCTATTCTAAAGTGTTACAGAAAAACAACACTTAATTGAAAAGGAAAAAAATTTTAACATTACAACTGTATGTACTGTCATTTTAAATCAAAACAGTGCAGTCTAGCTGAATTTCTGATTGCCACTTTCTTTAAAAAGAAGGGGAAAAAAAGCCCTCCACCAATGTCCCTGATATTTATATTTATTTGAGATATCAATGTCCTCTATGGAGGACAAAAGTGAATTGTTGCTAGGTCAGAGATGATAAAAGACAACATCCACAGCAGAACATCCAAAGCTGAAAAGAGAGGACAGCTCTCTGAAATCCTTTGGGGCAAAACACTCATCTCTTAAACAAAGCAAAAGGAATTTAGCAGATTGAAATCAAAGTCCCTGAGCCATGTTCCCAAGTCAATGTTAAACCAAAGCACTGTCTTTCCTGTTATAATCTGCTCTGAATTACAGGCGAGGATCTCTTTGTTGCCTATCACCACATGTGGTTTTGGGCATTCCTGTGTCTCTTGGAAGTCATTCAACACAACATGCTTCAGGATATCTAGAAAAACCCAGCACTCCACAAGAGACGACGACAAACGCCTCAAAATAACCTCCCTTTTCTCAGTTGTAACAGTCGTTGGATTTCATTTTAACACTGAGTTCACTTCAAGTCTGTGTCCAATTACATCTTAATTTGTTTACCATCTGTTCTTTGATCTATTTAAAGTACTTCGGGTTACGAAAGGTGGTGTATTCTAGGTATGAGACTTACCTCCAGTATCTTGCATCGCTCTGAGTCACAGTGGCTGTCCTCACAAGGGTGAAACATTCCCAGAGTAACGCAGTTCAGCAGGATTACCAACATGCTGGCCCTCTCGAACCATGTGGGAAGCAGAAGTTAAGGAAGAGTACATCGAAAATACATGCAGTCAGAGAAAAATAGCAAACGACTTGTTCAGAATATAAATAAATGACATTAGTGCAGCATATGCAGAATACAAAAAAAAGCATTCTGAAACTATTTTCATTTAGAAATGTAAATTTCAGCAAGAAACAAGCTGAAATAAACATTATTTCAAAATACCTTAATATCAAAAAATCATTTTTACAGTGTATATACCACATCCAAGCTAGCGATAAAGATTTTAGAGTAACTAATGCTAAGTATTATAATCTGATTTGGAGAAGAAAACAAAGTGAAGTTGTAATAAATGATCGCGTTATTGTTAGCGGATCACATAATTTAGTTATCGCAGCTTTAACAAATAACATTTCAAGGGCTAAAATAGCTTTCTCTGTCACGAAAACGAGGTCAGTCCAGCTAAACGTGTTACAAGGCCAACGGTGCTTCTGCCGTAATGTTCGTCATTATTTGTCTTGATTTACTTGCGAAGGATAAATGACCCAGAGTTCCTTCACCCTTTTAGCTCGCCATCAGTAATTGATCACGGGGTGGGAAAATGTGTGGCTGGTCCCTCAGATGCCACGCATCCATCCAGGGGTCGAGCTCGCGCATTTACATCTAAATTAAATACAGGAATGCTAATGCCTATACGGGGTGCCGTCTGAGCAAAGTGGCACCAGACAGAAACCAGCTCATTTTTCACAATTACTGCCAGCGGAGAGCCCAAGGGGACACAATTAAATCCGCCAAAACAAAATAAGATGATGTGCCATCAAACAGGAAAGTTTCCAGCCAGGAGAAACTCTGATTATGGTCAACAATAAAACTATAGATTGTCCGATGACATTATAAAGAATTACGCAACACTTGGACAACGCTCGGTGGATTTAAAGTGGGATTCAGGCTTTTTATATGATCGCGCTTTCACAGTGGCATCGTGAATTAGTGCTGTGTACGGATATATGAGAAGCCATAAACCTTAATAATGTAACTCTCGGCACATTCTGTGTTGGCTGAAATGATTTCTGGTGTAAAGTCTCAACACTGGTGTTCCGGTATTTTACAGTTCTTGACCATAATGAACGTCTCCAGTTGCATAAAGGGGCTCGGGCTATAATGTATTCTGCATGAATAATGTAAACAGACAGAATGTGTCTTCTTCCTCCAGAAAGGCGGAAGACTAATTACAAGCTGCTAAGTTCTCTCAGGCGTCATTGATCTATATACACTGAACCAGAGGCATGAACTGACAGTAGTGAACTACGTGAGGAAAACGACTCCGCTAATAAGCCAAATATTAAGCAGCACAACTGTGTTCAAAACTGATTAAAAAGATTTAAGATTTAAAAAATATAAACGCAATTAATATATATATATATATATATATATATATATATATATATATATATATATGTATATATATATATATATATATATATATATATATATATATATATATATATATATGTGTATGTGTCTGTGTGAATATACATAATAAATATACACTAAACACAATATATTATGTAAATAAGAGCTTTTCTTTTGGATCTGATTAATCGTGATTAATCGTGATTAATTGTTTAACAACACTAGAATTATATATTAGTATATTAGAATTATTTTAAAAAATTCAGCTTTGCCATCACATAAATAAATAATATTTCTCAATATTACTCTTCTCACTGTTATATATATATATATATATATATATATATATATATATATATATATATATAGTATATATATTGTTTGTTTGTTTGTTTTTTTTGTAGCTACTAAAAAGAGTTTGGTAGCTACAAACAATTGTGCAAGATTTCTGCAATTCAAATTATTTATATTATTCCTCACACTATGCAGTATTGCATATACTTATTTTTGCATAATGTTTGATTTTGCATAATGTCTGACCAGTGGCAATGAGTTTCAAGGGTTTTATTTCACTTTTCAATCGCTCTGCTTGCATAATAAAATAATTACGAATCATTGCTACATGTTCATTTATTTACTCAGTGAACAGGGACTCTGGTCTTGCTGTCGGGGGTTTATTCTGTGATAATGACTGGCTGACTGCTTCCATCTCTATATAGAAAACTCCCATAGAAACCTATGCAAAGATTGAGATAATAAGGAAGTTGCCAGGTGCATTTCAGTGAAAACAACCTACCCACCACATGACACATTATCCAGCAAGTTGTCAAAAGCTCTACCTAAAGTTGTCTACTTATATGCCTTTTTTTTTTTAAATCTACAGCAACCAAAACAATATTCGCACCAAGAAAAACAGCGGTAGAGCCTTTGGCAACTCAGAAATGCCCGCAGGATTAAAAGGGTTAATGAATGTAGCAAGTCACAGACACTGCAAATGTTTCCCTTGCCAGCAAGCAGTAATAAAAGACGAAATGGAGAGCGTCCCGTGGACAGTAATATCCACACAAACCCCTATAAACTATAAATGAGAACACTGGAACATGTGCTTATAAATTATTTCATAAAGTGTGGCTTTAATTTGGAAAAACAAAGCAGTGAACTCACAAAACAGCCAGAATCTGAGCTTAGAAATGCTGTGTGATCCTTAACGGGTATCTCTATGCTTCTGAAAGCTTCTCAGTGGGCCGTGGCACACATACAGATGCACACAGAACATCCCTCCCCACATCTGCACCGCTTCACCGTGAGCAGACACGCGTTTTCTCTCACGTGGACCCCCTTCAACCATCGCTGGAGGAGTGTAGGTGGGTTTCACTCACAGGCAGCGGTGAGATCAAAACCTCATCAACTCTTTATGTTGTGTTTATGTGAAGCCCAATTCCCACATGAGGCTCCCTTCATGCTCTGAAAAACCTCACTTTCACTCTTCTGACAGGCTGGAAAAAAGTAACAAGGCATAAATATATGGCGTGTGTATGTTTGTGTGCGCAGTTTTTCCAGGTCGATTTTGCAGACTAATGCTAGCAAACACACCTGAAAGAGTGACAGTGGTGGGCTGAATAAGCAACACGCTCAGATTCGTTAAGCTCCAGCGCTCGGGTATAAACTTATCTTATGCTAAGTAATGCATAAATGAGGGGGCGTCCCGTATATGCTGGATGCAGAACTATCGGGACATTTTGTGGCAAGGACATGCAATGATAATGAAGCTAGCTAAATAATAAAGCCACATGCATCTCCTAGAAATGCACTGGTCTGAAGAGACAAACATAGTATTTTCATATGACCATCTGTTCATTCATTTCCAATCTCTAACTCTTCTAACATTTCTATCCTTCTAGTCTAAATGTGTGCATGTAGGCGCTTTAAATGTTTAGTGGCCCTTTCTCCAGGGTCTCAGGAGCCCATATGGATGACTGCCATGCCTAGTTAATAGCCATATTTCATTCGTCCTATGTTTAATTCAAAGCTCTTGGCATTAGCTATGTTTCATCCCAGGCTTTTCCATTCTCCAGTGTCGTGAGTCCTGACATGGCCCTTTGCTGGGACCCTTGCAGGATTAAGTCTGCTGATGCCACTGTGCTAAAAAGTTCATCCTGCTCTAATTCAAGAACCATTCCGTGCTATTATGCCATTGTACGCTCATTAGCGAAGGACATTTTTTTTCCTACCCCATCCTGAGAATTGAGCAGGCTTTGAAACGTTGTCAAATCAAACCAAGTCAGTAAACATGCATCAATTATTGTAATCATGTGGAGTTAAAGCAAATGCATCATAGCCATGTAAATGTTGACATTTTAAGCCAAGAAGGTTTTGAATACAATGCATAAATAAATGACAGAAGTGAAGTTGGAGAAATAAGATTGGGGTAATCGTAGAAAAAGATCTAAGTCTCAATGTTAATAATGAAATAAATACACAAATAAAAACTTAAATGTGAAATAAATAAATATTGCTCTTAATTAAGAAAAGAAGTAAATTAAAAGCAAACAGTGTCTAAAGGAAACGGTGTATAAATGGAAAAAAAAGATTAATATATTTATGAAACAAATAAGTGAAGAAACAGTAAATAAATACTTAAAGATGATAAATAAGAAAATAAGTTGGATGATTAAGTTTCACAGTAATCGTGTCAAAAAGGTGTCTAAAACAAACATACAAATAATAAAATCATTGAATGAAAAAAATCAATGTGCTCCTAAATAATAGCAAAGTAATTATTATAAAATTGTAAAGGAAAAAATGTCTAAAACTAAAATGAATAAATGAATAGTGATAAATTAAAAAGTAAAATAAGCTGCATAAATAAATTTTAGAGTCATCTTAGAAAGTCAATGAAATTAAAATGCTAATAACGCTAAGACTAATTAAATAAATAATAACAATACCAATGATAATAATAAATCTAAAATATATCATAATGTACATCACATAGCTTTCTTGTTGAAGCATCCAAGCTTAAACCAAAAAAATATATAAAATGTTAAAATAGCCTGATAGACAGAATCGACCAAGACTCATCTAACTAGCTTCTCCAGATCCCTGTTGGCAGAGATGAATAAGACACAAGATAGGCTTGACTTCAGTCAATATTTCAGAGTCATGAAGCTCACATCTGACACATCCTCATTCCTTAAACAAGCCCATCTGTCAAACGTCTACGATGTAAAAGACTAAAGCTGTGAAAAAAAAGCCAGAAATGTGATTCTAAGAACTTGGGAAAGAGTCTGTGGGGAATGTAAATGTTTTTATGTCATACAAGCTCCTTTCTCAAGTGCACTTAAAGTTTAGCTGTAAAGTTAGCTGCAGTCCTCTAGGGTGAACAGAGAAGAGTCTGAGGTAAAACACTGACCTCTCTTAAAGGGACATTTCACCCAAAAGTTAAAATTGTGTGACATTCGGTTATTCCAAAACTTTGAAGGGCCCTGGCTGACAGTCATTAGAATATATTGTAAAGAATTTTGAAAAAAATATTGAATATATTGAAAAAAAACGGTTGACAGTAGCCATTGACTTCCACAGGATTTATAGATGTAGCAATCGTCGACTGTTTGGTTACCAACAGTCTTCAAAATATCGCCTTCTGTGCTCAACAATAAAAAAAAAAATACACAAAGGTCCGAAATAACTAGAGGGTGAGTAAACGATGACAGAATTGACGTTTTGGGGTAAACTATTCCTTTAACAATGAGAGTCTTGTCTACTGCACAGAGTCCTTTGTTTTCCTCGCTGTTAACGATTAGTCCTGCATGACCTCCCAGATAAAAACACAACAGAAATAAAACCATTTCATTTCTGCATCAGCACGGATGTGGAGCAAAGCATTACGAAACAAAACAATAGATGTATGAAGGGTTAGCGAGCAGATGGAGGTGTAAGTTTTCCGCTGCCTCTTACAGCTCTGCATAAATACATGATGAGCCTCTTAGCGAGTGACTGAAGTATCTAAAATTTTACATACAATATGTAAAGCACACATCATAATTCATTCAAATCTGCTTTGCTCCGAGACACTAAATGCCACATACTTAAGTGTTTAATCTAGTGAAAAATTGAGACGTAAACATTTTTGCGTCTTCTTTTATGTACAGATGCTTCAGGGGCCGTGGTCCGAAAGCGTTTGCTAGATTCAGCTGCCCATCTAAAAAGGAAGCGAGAGTTTGAGAGAAAAAATTATAAACCCTCAGAAGCAATTTAAAGGCCAGATGGCTATAAAAGCATTTAGATTTCCTCAGCATCTTCTCTTTCGAGTCAACTTTCTGGAACCGGCAGTTCTGTTACAAGATCAGAAGTCTCTGCGGATCAGGGAGGAAGGAATCTTGTGATGGAACGCTGACAAAACTGGGGACATCTGACTGAAGAAGTGCTAAAAGAGCCTCTCTCTGCTCCACACCAGGGAGCTGCTTAAACTAGAAAAGTTTGCGAGGAACCGTTGCTTGTCTGTTAAGTGTAAAAATCCAAATTCAGCTAAAAATAAAAGGGTGAACTTCCGAGATGAGGAACAGCTAGGTTCAAATTTAGAAACTCGCTGTGGGACACAAACACAACATGCTGTTCTAACCAAAACACATGGATAAACATGCATTGCTGAAGAGGTGAAACGGTCAAGATCTGAAAATGGTTACTGGGTTTGTTAACCTGCTGTATTGATGTTTAAGCGTTAGCTTCCAGCACAAGCTTCAAGCACAAAAAAAGTTGGGCGAAGCAGTTTGGATGCTTTTTAGACTTTTGAGTATGATGAACAGATATCCAGTTATGCATTTTATTTATCTTAAAAAGGTAAGGTTCAGTCATCAAACACCAAACAGACATTGTCTGCAACTAAATGTAAGGAATAATGTAAGAAATCTATTCTAAATGTAATTTAAAATACTTTTCCAAACCATAATTTAATAAAATGATTTTACATATACGCCCTTGGTTGAGAACCACATTAAGGCATGTTACTATATGGAAGTATCTTAGAAATACAAATTTATAATTAAATAGTTAAGCTAATCACTGAAAATATAAAACAATTTGCGAAAGTGATTTGACATTACTTCACTGCAGCTGTTAAAATCAGAAATGTTATTTTAAATAAATAAATAAATACTAATACTTGGAAATCGTAAGATTGCAAGACGATTTTCAATAAATTTAAAGGCCAAATAAAAAGCACTACTAATTGTTGCTTAATTGTATTTTTCCAGCAAAATCATTGTGAATTTTCTATATATTATTAAGCCATACTAGTCCAAAAATAACATTGACATTTTTTTAATAGTTTGTGATATGTCTTAACAGTCAAATCACGAATTCAACCATCGCCGCTAAGCCAGGCAAAACTAAGAATCAAAGAGCCATGAGATGAAGTTAAGAGGGCAATAAGGAATGATTGTAATGTGCCAAACAATTCAACTTACAGAGGCTGTACACGCAGAAAGCAAGGCATGTTGTGCCAAGAGACAACGATTTTCTGCCGCAGAGCATTAGCTTGTTCATTCGCTCAATTAAGGCCCTGTTCGTATCGCGTAGTACCTCAATGTGTCTCTGTCTTTTCTCCATCTGCCTCAAACTCTTCAGAGCGTTGAGTCCACTTAGTCCAACAAAGATGAATGAGACACTAGAGCCCCCGTTACTACCCTCAGTCAGTTTAATCTGTACAGCAGTGTTCACTTTAAATCCTATAGACAATATCTTAAAGCCCTTAATCAATTAATAAACAATGAAACATATGCTTTAAAGAAACATATGCTGATATGTACAGAGTAAATACCACAATCAAAGCTACTGGAATACTTAATATGTAACTTAAATAAGGTGTATAAATAGCAACGCAATTCATAAATGATTGTTAAAATGGTAACATATCACATACTTCTGCAGCGAATCCTGGATGATAGATGTGTTATGAATCGTGTTAATAAAGTCCATAATATGAAATTCATTTCCGAATTCATTTTCTTTCGCTCAGAATCCAGGAGATGCACATACACACATATACACACACGTGCTGAGCAGTCTATCAAATTATTACCAGATCAGCCCCGCTGCCACTCAGCTGAGCACGTTTTCGCTGATGCACGCTGCCCCCTGTGACGGCTGTGAGCCATGCTTTGACACCTGACACTGGTGTTTTAATTGTTCAAAATAACATGAAAGTGCTTCCAAGGGAGATGTGCACAGGAGTGCAAAGACCTGATTTAGCATCAGGAAGCAGAGAGTTTCCTTGGTAGGATTAGCTGCTTTGATGTAGCAGGGAAGACCAGAGTTCATCCTTGTAAAGAGATTGGCAAGAACTCCTCATTTGAATGTGTTACTCTACTACCCTCAGTCGCTTCTGTTTAAGGGGCTTTTCGAGACGTCTGACAGTACATCCCAACATCATGAAATCATATTATCGATACACAGAGATTTATAGATTGAAGCAAAGTCATTTTTATTAATAAAATAGACAAATGTGAGGATTAGGCTATTAATCTGTGTCCAAATTTATGATGATGATGATGATGGCAATTCAAGAAATGTTAGTGTGTATAGTTTTATCCAATACGGTTTTATTGCAAACGTTCAGCAATTTATTTGTGTCAAAATGACTAAATGAATAAATTAAAAAGACGTTAGTTGAATAATCTAATAAGGATGATAATGATAATAATAATGAGGACAGCTTGTTCATCTGTGCCCAAAACCCAGTGAATAATAATAATAACATTAATAATAGATTTCACTACTAAAATTACTATTAAAAACAGAAAACAGTATTTATAATTTAATTAAATATAATATTAAGCAATTCATTTATAGTCTAATGAATACATATTTAAATATAGAAATATTGACCTTTGCTACATCCAGGTCTATGAAACATAAGCTATTAATATTGATCAAATAAAATCTAATTTAATGATTAGGCTATTAATTATTGTGTTCAATCAAGACAAATTAGTACATAAATTATTTCACTTGGATGAAATACATATATAAACAAACAAACAATGCTTCAGTCTGTCCTTTGCAAATATTAAACATGACCAGATGATTTCAAAGTTTCAGGAGATAGTTAACCGATAAGAAAGGGTTACGTGTTAAGTCTTCAGACCTTAGCGCTCATTTTTGCTATGAACCAATAAATTGGTTGCTATACCATTCTAATGCCTGTCATCAAAACAATAATTGAGACATTATTCTGCTGAACTATGAGTCTTCATGATGAAAGCCAATGTTGCCTAGCAACAGACATTTCAGAGCACAAAGGAGCAGAGGTGTTTCCTGGCTCGAGTCTGCTGTAAGCATGTGAGTTTTCCACTGGCACAATGGGAAATGTAATATACATACAGCTAATCACATGCAAGTATGGACCCCAAGACACTGCTAAAACTGGGAATTAAGTAATGGGATTTAATTGATCTTAACTGCACTTGGCAACTCACATTCCCACTCACACACTGCAATATAGCTCTATTACACACAGCCTAAACTCTCACACAATGATGAAGCATGTAGCTCACTTATCTGAAACAAAATGCGTTTGGTCTGGCCTCAAATGAGAGTACATACTGCTGCGTCTGTGTCTCTAATGGTGCAGGAAGAGTGACAAGGCCAATGGTTGTGTCAGAGCATGGTGGCATCTGCCTCTCGCCAACAGGGCCCCTGAGGCACGGAGACAATCAGGTCGGCTCACCCCTCGTCTTCCCTCTCTCCTTCCCTCCAACGTCTCCTCAAAGCCTCTGGCTGCCTGTCTCCGGGGCACAGGTGCTAACTGATAAGTCATTCGTGCACATCGGGACACGGAAACAGAGTTTTGGTGGATTTTTATTTTAAATGGGAGTAGGTAACTTCCCGTCATACGATATTATCACACGGAAACTGATATCGATAAGTAAGGCTGTGCCTAGGAGCATTATAAAAGCCACTGCAACTACTGATCTCCCTGGAAAACTGAAGAAACAGGAAATTAAAACAAACATATTTAGCTCATAAGGCACATTTAGCAACATTTTAATTGTTTTCTACCTTTTTTGTCAAAGAAAACACAATTTTTTTTTACAAATCTATTACTATTATATAAATGGTGGGAAGATGATAAAATTACTCCTCTTCTAAATATTTATTATTATTATTATTGTTGTTAACTATTAATGTATTAAAGTAGTTAAATTATTGCGAAAAATATTATGATTATGATTATGGTTATGATTGTTTTTCATGGTGCTGCTGTTATTATTATTTTATTATTATTATTATTATTATTATTATATATACACAAAACATATACATATACAGTTATGTGACAAAAGTGCTTTTTCTTCTTTTTATGAAATATAAACAAATAAAAAACAAGGAAAGAAATTGTTAATATAATTACTGCTCTAAATATTTATTATTATTATTATTATTTACTGCATGCATATATAATTTATTATATGTATTTAAGATTAATGTTTTTTTAAATATAAACATATCGTTCAATGGAAAAGCTGGTAAAATGTATCTCCTGCTTTATTGTTATTATTGTTGTTATAATTATTAAAAATAAACATAATCTTTTACTGTATGGAAGTAGAAGTTGTATTAATGTCTACTATTTTATTAACCTGAGAAAATATTGTGTGTCTTCTCCTCTCACATGTGTAAAGAAAGATTAGATTAACGCTGGTATGGAATTGATTGGCTTTTGATCGATTTTCAGAAGGCCATGTCTCCTAAATATATGATCCAGGCTCACAATAGCAACGGAAATCTTTTATGAAGAGAGAAGATCATCCGTCAAGAAAATTGAGCTGAATGGCAATATGAACATTTCCCAAACGTGCTATCGGAGAAGATCATTCTCCATCAGTTTGCAATGATTATGGTAATTGTCAGTGGTCATATTTTTATAAACAGAGAGTATTTTTCCTCTTTCACTACAGTAAATGCAACAGATTACAAAATTCCCTGTTATGTGGAAGGTGTGTGTATGAATGCATAAACACCGACTGCTATATATGTGATCCATCTTTCAAACTAACCAAAAAAAAAAAAAAGTTAGCCAGAGCACATCTTCCTATTTCAAAGCATTATTATTTAACAACTGCGTCTGTATGAAGCAATCATGACCCCCAGCACCATCTGCAAGTAAATGACAGATGCTGAAAAATATGATGTTTATTCACTTGTGCGTGATCAGGAATAGAAAGAAAAATTCCCCTCTATGCTAAGGGATAATGAATAAAACATTTTAAAGCCAAAATACGGACGGCATCTCATTAGGATCAGAGTGCTGACACAAAGGGGCAAAGAGCTATTTTCACATCACAGAGCAAACAACAAAAGCCAAGATCCTGAGAGCAAACTGGTCCCAGTTCAGTGGGCTGCTTCCTTTTAAAACGCCCTCCATTCTCTTCTCTGAGGTAAACGCACAACCTTGAATAACAAAACAGGCACAGGTCAAAGACAAATCCATGCTAGATCACTGAACACAACCAAACACGCCGTGCATTAGAGCCAGTCATGGTTGTAGTTAATGCTCTCAAATCCCCTTCAGAGTTACGATGCAATTCTCATTCTGGCTTGCTTTGTGTTGAAGCAAACATGCAATCAAAACTCTATCTATCTATCTAACTATCTATCTATCTATCTATCTATCTATCTATCTATCTATCTATCTATCTATCTATCTATCTATCTATCTATCTATCTATCTATCTATCTATCTATCTATCTATCTATCTGTCTGTGCTCCGAGGATGAAAGTCGTACCAGTTTAGAACTACATGATGGTGATACTAACATATTTTTTCTTTTTCGGTGAACTATCCCTTTAAGTATACTTTGTGTGCCCAAACTGAGTGTTTGTTTAAGTGACTCAACTCTCGATTTGTCCAAACAGTGACAGCCATTTTAAGCTTCACTCATTCATTAGCGTTTCTGTTCTTTTTGGTGCTGCTAGTGGCATAGAAATTAAACATTTCACCTTTAAGAGACAGGAGAGGGCACGAATTTCTTCCACACAAAAAAGGAGCTATGATCAAAGAAAAGCGGAAAAAAGCCAGTCTGATTTTTCCAGACGTGAGAACTTTGATCAAAAGCATGAATGATAGAATTAGGTCTAATATGTGTTTCTCATGTTCGTCTGTTTTCGTTTCCTTCAGGAGTTCAACACCTTCACGTAGGCCTAATTCTGTTTGTTCGAATGCTCATGTCAGGCTAGGCATGTATATTTTAACGGAAATCATATTCTCTATCTGTTCTCACACTCTACTCTGCAATAGGACAGTGATACAGTATTAATCTTAAAACTATGCAGATCATCAATCTTTCAGATCTGACCATCTTGAAAAGGATATTTCTCTGAGGTCACCCTAGTATCTACTCCCGGTTTCTTCGGGATACATCTGCTTTTCAAGGAAAATCTCTTGGCCCACTGCTATTTCATAAGAGACAATACTGATCTCAGTAGGAGTTTTTAGAGGGATGGTGATAACAATAGACACATGATTTGTTGATGGGAACGTGTCATTTAAAGAAACCGTTTGAATGATTGAAATCCACCCACTTAAAAATCTGAATGACAGTCTCAAATACTCCCTCCACATACTGCAAAGAGATTCCACTAAAACCCTTAAAAAGTCTTTGGAATCTTGGAATTTCCTATTGTTTATCTCATTAATTTATCATTGAGGGAGAAAAGACTGTCTTTCTGCTCTTGCATTCCTGGCTGACTGTTTCTTCTGGCTTATATGGGGCTTGTTAGAGCGGGACTAGATCATGTCTTCCCTCTGGCTGAAACAGTGAGCAGAATTGCAGTCCAGCGAAGATTAAAGCAGACCTATTCAGAGTCATCAGTGACAGCCTGCTCTCTTTCTCTCTCCCACACAAACACACTCTCACACACTCTCAAAACAGCCGTAAGCAGTCAAATGCAGGCTCCTGGTATGTATTAGCATAGCGACAGGTGAGACCTTGACTATACAGTAAGTTGCTCTGTGAGGAAACCGGAGGTGAGGTGTTTTCTCTCTTGATGTCCTGAGTTTGGTCTATATCTCTCCATCTTCTCAATAAGTGCTAAAATGATTACTGAAACAAACCCTGCACTGCTACCTTAAAGAGATAGTTCACCCAAAAAATGAAAATTCTATCATTAAATACTCATGCCTGTTGTTCCAAACCCTATAAGACCTTCGTTTATCTTCAGAACACAAATTAAGATGTTTTTGGTGAAATCCAAGAGCTTTCTGACCCTGCATATACAGCAATGCATCTGAAATTTTCCCAGAAGCGTAGCAAGGACATCGGGGAAAACAGTCTGTAAAACTGTTTTTTTTTTTTTTTTGGACTGGGAACATTACAGTTGTGTTGCTGTCTATGCAGGGTCAGATTTCCTCAGAAATATCTTAATTTGTGTTCTGAAGATGAACAAAGGCCTTACGAATTTGGAACGACATGAGGGCGTAATTAATGAGAGAATTTCATTTTTGGGTGAAATATCCCTTGAAGAGCCATTTATCACTACAGCTTACGGCCACCATAATAGACCTCTCGGAGTCTGTGTTGATTATAATACTGCAACATAAAAGATAAAGTGAAAGACACACTTTGTCTTAAAATGACCTTGTTATTATAAACGTTAAGTCCTTTAAAACTGCTATGAACATGCTCAAAATGGAAAAGGCAAAATCTTCATAATTAGCTTCTAAATGGTGTCTAAAATAAAGCAGCACTCAAAGCAAGGTCAAGGAAGCTATACCATTAGCTTACTAAGAATTTAAATAGTTGAAACTTTGAAACTTCCTCATAACTGAGTTAGTAAAATGGCTGATTAAAGCTAAACTTGGATGCTATTAAACTATTAGCAGCCACACTTTCAGCTTCCTGCTTATGATCGACAGGCAAGAAGTGTCTAAAAGTCTTGAGTCTTGAGCTATGAATCTGGGCACCATTTTTTGTTTGTTTTGTAAAAAAAGAAAAAAGAAAAAAAGAGAAATAGAAAAAAAAACCATGAAGTGATGTATGTGTGACCTGTAACTGAGACTAACAGTCATAGATTTAAAGATTTGTGTGACATTTTTCAAATAATAGAGACATTGAAAGTCTATTACTGTTATGCACTTCAACAGTATTTTGTAGCCTTAAAGACTGATGCAGACTATAAAAGAATCAATATGGAGAGATATAATAAAAGATTGAGGAAAAGGGCAGGCCACATTAGACAAACAGCCCTCACAGTGGTACACAGTTGTCAGGCATACATATACTACAATGTAAGTAAGGGCATGTAGTGGAGGGTCTCTGCCATTTTGAGATTTTTTTATAAACTCTTGTCAAACCTGATCCTTTCACAGCTCAGCCCTGAACCAAAAATGTAGTTAAACATCAGAGCTGAAGGAGAAAAGTACAGCATGTTCCAGTACCACAAGAACCAAAAATCTCCTATAACGCCCGAGAGAACACAATTCTACTTCTGACAGACAGAAGGCAGAGCTCTGACGTTAGTGGATGGATCAAATAATCGAATAATATGTATTCAGTGAGCTGTCAGACTTCAAGAAGAAGGACTGAATTCTCTTTCATGAGGAAAAAAACAAGTGTTTTTCATTTTTATTTTTTATAGAAGACCGAGATATAAACGCTATCTGTATACAAAATCTGACCAGTACTGGTAAGGCAATCATTTCTTTCATGTTATGAGCGATAATCAACAAGTGGCTGCAATATTTCTAAATATACGTTTAAATAAAAAGATTGAAAAACCACGATTGTATCATTTTTACAGGGTTTTTACATTTTTTTAATTAACGTTGAAGTAAAAATGTAAGTTAACTCAGATAATATATCCCATCTGATACGAAGATGGCACAAAATCTTAAAACCAGATGGATAAAAAGTAGTGATAGACATCACACTGGAGTTCACACTTGAGTCAGTGTAATAAAACACAACAAATTAGAGTATCTCCACTCCACAGCATCTCAGTCATCTTGTAGTGGCATGTTTCCTTTCACCTCTACACTAGCTGCGTTTTTCAATAGGAAAGAAACAGACTAAATAAACCTGAAATATACCCTTAATTCTAAGCAATAGAATGGTGTATATGTGAAGTGTGGGTTATTCGTTGCCTTTGTTAAACATTAAACAGCAAAGTTCACATGTTAACAACACTATTAACTCTGGCTCTCGGTCTGCAATGACGAAAGAGTAATTCCAGCAAACAGACAGAATCGGAACCATCTGGTTGACATGGAGCTTAATTTCAGAGTCTCTCCTCTCACCACAAACAGTGATGAGGAGGTGGAGGGTTGGAGTGGGTGGTCCGTCGGAGGGCCCTGTCTACTCGGGAGTCCCTTTAAAACATCTTCATATCACCGTGGAGAGCATCTGGCTGGGATCCTCACAGAAAACTCGTTCATCTCCATTGTGGATCCAAAACCATCCCGCAGCCCCAAACTCCTGTTTGAGGATAGATCAAAATAGCCCAGCCAATCTCCTGGCATGTCATAATCCATCACACTCAGTAAATAAAGCAGAATGCTCACTTGCTCACAGGGCATCTTAAATAACCCACTTGAGAACGAATTTCCTGAATGCATGTTAGCCACGATTTCATAAATATAACTTGACAAGCAGTTGGCCCTTTCATTTTTTTTTTCTTTTGCACCATCTTCTGGCCCTAATTGACCGCTGTGTGCATGTGTAGGAGTACAAATAAACCACTGTGTTTCGTAACAAATGACAGAACTTCACTTGTGTTGTGAGGCAATCGCCCACTGTCAAACAATATTCCTCAGCTTAATCTGATTAATAAATACTTTTCTAGTATTGTACCCTATCAGAAGAAGTAAATCGAAAAACAGCAGACCTTTGTTTTAAAGGGATATTTCACCCAAAAATGAAAATCACACCATAATTTACTCACCCCCGAGGCATCCTATACTTTTTTCTTTCAGATGAAACCAATTGTAGTTATATTTAAAATATAAAATAATAATAATTTAATAATAATTATAATTTATTATAATTTTATAATAATAATAATAATTTAAAATATCTGACAAGCATTTTAAAGGAAGTGAATGGGTGTTATTTTTTTAATAGTCCAATAAATTGCATCTATCCATAACAAGCGGAAGTCATACATTTTGAGGTTTTAAATATACAAAAATGCATCAATTCATCACACAAGGCCTTTATTCACTCTCCAGAGGCATATGAGGCACTTTTTATTATGGATTGATGCACTTTATTGGACGTCTTTTGGACTATTGAAAAATAACAACCAACATTTCTGACATTTTTAAATGGAACTCGGTTTAGATTTTTAAGGGTGGACTATCCCAATAAGTACCATGTTGGATATTTTTGAATGTTGTTTAATTAACTTTAAATGACAGCAGCAGGTAGGCTATATTAGGTTGCAGTCACTAAATGCACAGATCTAATATACTGGCAAGAATTAGTACGTCACCAACTGTTTATGTTTAAATAAAACAAAACTGACTTTGTTTAAAGGGAAAACTCAGTTTGACATATTTGTGAGTGTGTATTTGTCTGCACATACACAAATCCCATAAAATAAGTATTTGTGAACTATTCACTAGTGTTGCACAGAGAGAGCTGGTAAAACTTGGTCAAAGTTTACGAAACCTGCGACCATGTTCCCAAAACCACACCTGACCAAACAATCATGCTATAAATATCTACAAAATAGTGTATTGAAACATGTATATTTTTATTAGCAAAGCTGTAGAATCCGAAAAAAAAAGTGTGTTGTACCAAATGCTGCCCACGCTAATGTTATCAAACGATGTAATTATTATGAGTAACATAAACATAAGAGAAACAGAAAGAATATGCATCCAAACCACCAAATCAAGAAGTATTTTACTGCTCTCCTAAAGTTTACTGAAGACTTACAAGACCTTCCCGAAAATCAACAGGGAGCTGAATTCTTTGTGAGATGTATTGAGCTTTCCAGCAATTTAATATTCCCTGACTATTTTTCGCTGGCAATGTGTGTTTGAAAACATGACTCCATCTAAAAATCTCTAATCCTTCTTTCCCCTTTCAGCTCACTCACACACATGCACAGACACATATGAAAACCAAATTTTAATGAATAGGAAATGCATGTAAACACACAGAGACTCGCCATGGCAACACAGTTCAGTTTGACAGAATGTTTACACTCTGCAGAACTTGGTCTCTTTTCATTTTCCAGGTTGTTAGGAGATCCAGTTTCTATGGTAATTGTAGCTCTTATATCTAGGCTCCTCCTTTTATTGAGGTGGTCACGTCACAGTTATACAGCCATACTGAAATGATTAACTCAGGCTTCTATACTAAACACCAGAGCAATATAGAAAACATCACAGCCATTTTTGGTGTAAAATTACCTAATTCTGTACTACGCCAAAATATGCGTAAAACAACACTACAAAAGAAATATTATTTCATTTCAAGCTTTTCAACTTTTGCATTATTTAAAAATGCATATTTTTTGGTAAGTAAAAAGTATGAATTACAATCATTTACACTTTTAAAGGGTTTTTTTCTAGGGTTTTTTTCTCTACTATTGTCACTGACTTGCTCTGTTGGGGTTTAAAATGCAATTATTATTCAGTAATAACTGGACAATCAGTAAGAAAAAGTTTGAACTGAATTGAACAGGATAAGTCTGCAACATCAACACTAAATTCAACTTACTGAACTGAATTAAATCAGCTTTGAACAATGACAGCATTGCCTTCTGCAGCTATTTAAAATGGAATTGAGCTAGTTCATAATAGATGAACTTCACAAAATTGACAGTTATTTTGCTGTCTTCTGTGTTTTCCTGTTATTAATCTGAAATCTACATTGTTTTAAGCACTATGACATTTTTTCGCTTAGAAAAAAAACAAACCATAGGACAGAAGTTCCTGAAGTTTTCAAAACTGAAAACCTATTTAATTTTTGTACAAATTATAATATTATATAATATAATATAATAACTAAATATATATTACTTTTAATTTAATATATAAAAATGTTATGTTACCATATAAAAAATAAACAAATATTTATATATTAATATAAAAAAAAATTGCATGAAAATATTTGAATGATGTAGTCCTTATAAATATGTATAGGCTACTGGGTTTCCATTGAACTTGAAGAGAGCCTGTGTAGAAGCCATTCAGAAATCCCAAGGTGCAGAAAATTAATGTACGCAGAAAAGAAGCCGCGACAGCTGGAATACACTCAGACCCTCTATATCTGTGAAATAACACGGAATCTGACAATAGCTTCATTGATGGGCGCCATAATCTAAAAACATTCTTAAACGGGAACCACTGCGGTGCAGGCTGCCAAAAAACCCTAAAGAGGCTAATGAAGAGAAAGCCACGGGAGATGAAGATGGAAGGAAAGCGAAAGAAGAGTGATAGAAGACTAGCCAAGGCAATATGCACAAAACATGCAATCTGGCACAACAATCCTCAGAGATTCAGGGCACCAGCGTGGAGTGGGCGAGGGACGAGAGAACTCAGCATACACTTCTTTCTGTGATTAGAACATGAAAAGACATGATGCACCCAGGTGCACCGAAAGTAGCAGGCAGATGAATAAAGAGAGATGATGCTAGAAGACTTCCCTCGACCAAACTACAAAGCTTTACATTCAGCAAAGCATCAATCGTAAATCAGTGAAGTAGCTTGTAGCATATCTAGCTAATTTGTCAAGAGCGTCCAAAATTAGGCTTGTAACCTTTTTTTTCTTCCCAGTGTAGTGGTATTTACCACAAATTCATCTGTTCAAATTTAATGCTGTCAGATTTAAGGCTTCAAAAACAGCTATTGTAAAAAGTAAAATGTACCTCAAGTTAGCAAGCTACAGTATAGCAATGGCTTCAATGCAGCTACATAGCTTGTAGCATATCTAACTACTATTTCAAAAGAGTGTTTAGGTTCAACGCAGCTTCTAACCATTTTTAGTATGGTAGTATATAGCATCTGAAGTTTAATAATGTCAGGTTCAAATAAAAAACTATTGTAAAAGTAAACTGTGTTTTCCTTAATTAGTTAGCTAGCAACAGTATAGCAATATCGTCAATGCAGCTATATTTTGTAAGTATCTTGAAGTGTAGCTAACTACTTTTTCAAAAGAGTATTTAAATCTTGGGAAGTTAAAATTAGCTAAAAGTAACGTAGCTTCCCCAAAACTGCAATGCAGGGAGGTTAAGAAAAAGAAAGATTAAAACAGAAGAGTTACATCCTGTAGAAAGGGATTTAATCAAGCGTGGTCTATCCAGACAGCATGTGTACTGTTAAATTAAGTTAATTAGCTAGCAAAGCTAAAGTATAGACTTATCCACATGATGAGCTGCTCAGCCATGTCTGCAACTGCCTGGTCAGGTCTGTTCCACCATTCCTAACTGTGTTTCTGATCAATATAAGGCAGGAAGTTTAACTAAACACTACATCCAAACAATATGGACATTTGTGAATAACAACAAATTAGCTATGAGGCAGGGAATGTGTATATCACGGATGATTTGAATAAACCATTCCTTGCGGATTGGCTTTCATATCAATAATTGCAGTTTATAAAAGAATAATGAGAATTATGAATGTCTTGCTTTCTGTTTATTCCCAGAATATATTTTTTTTCCCAAGGAAGAAGTCTGCAGGCATTTCTCCTGAAGAAGTTTGTCCAACGGAATGATTGCAAACCTCTAAATTAACCTCTAAACATATAACATTCAAGTCAAAAATTGTAAAATACTATTACAATTGTAAATAAACATATTATAGTCAATGTTAAAAACATGAATGGTGTTTAATATTTTAGTTGAAGCCGTAATCCACATACATTCACAAATAAGACCCAGCCATAATTCATGACACCTTTAAGTGACTCCTCCCAAATTTGCAATGAGAAACACACATATGGAGAGTTTGTGTCTTCTATTATCAAAGAAATGTTGGCAGCAGACAAAATGGATGTGGATGTTTGCCACACGACGCATAGATTCTGTGAGGATGCTGAAAGCCCTTGGGCTTGCAACACATTTTTATTTATACGTTAGACAGGGTGTGATCAATGCCAACCTTATTCAAGCATCTTGTATAAATGTCACACAAAACCCCCATGGAAGGGCTGCACTGTTTCTATCAACATAATCATGAAACCACTGAAGATAAACACACATGTAGGCATGCACATAAACACATATGTTGCACACAATCATGGATACATGCTCAGTTGTGCAGACATAAACCAATGCCTTCAAACACACATCAGATGTACATCTATAAACATAGATCCCATCATACAATTAACATAAATCAGATGTTCTCAAACCGGGAGGCATAGAGAGGTTGCAAAGGGGTGTGTCTACATATATCTTCATATTTCTGGGAGCATGAAACTATTTACATTTTGTCTTCATGGAAAACTGACCCTAAATACAGCGTATCTGCGAATGTGTTGGGAATCAATAATCAAATCAATATTTTTCCAAGGCTCTTGACGTCCATGTTTCCTATTGCAGTAATGTTGTTTGGTCAGTCATGGATTTCATCAGAGAAGCAGACAAGAGTGCGGAAAGCTTTCTTAACTGTATGGTATGCGTCTGTAATATAAACCAGGGCTTTTTAAAACTTTTAATGCCAGGGCTGCCAAAATATGTTGAGACCCAAAAGGGGAGCCCCTTAATAAAAAAGAAATGTTACATATTTTCTTGCATAAAAACCTATTTCTAAAATCTTATATTCATATATGTTCGTGTACCAAAACAATGCTACTTTGTTTTCTATAAAAAAAAAAAAAATGAATGCATTAAAAAAATTACCAAAATGATTTTTACTTATATTTTCTACTGTGTGACACTAAGAAAAAATCTATAATATATTCTACACAGAATAACACAAATTGCCCTTCATCTGATGATTTCTGACCAAATGTATGTACTGCATAACACATCATCTTTGGACGTTAATTAACTATTAACAATAAACATTAACTGTAAACATGTATGTGGACTCTCTAGCATCCCCTTGTGGCTCTTTGAGGGTCCCTGGACCCCTACCATAAACAACAAACAGTCAGACAGACAGTTGCGCAAATAAAGCAGGGCATGGTCTGACAGCACAGCATCAGCAATCAATTGCTATTTGCATTTGGCCCAGTCTTCTTATTAGGCCCTAGTATTCGACCTGTCTCAATAAGGATGTTCTTTTCCTCTTGTTAAGAGTCCAACAGTTGAACAGTTTAATTCCTCTTCCACTTGCTCTTGGACTATTTCTGATGGATGCCAGCAAACACAAGACACGGACGAGTGAACAATACTATCCTTAAAAGACAATATTGATCGGAGTTATGCAGTGCCATTCACATTCAGAGCACACACACATTCAGGATAAGAGCGACCAGTTCACATCGACAAAAGATGCTAATATTAATAAGCAGGTTAATGCACTTAAATGTGGCAATGAACGTTTGACCAGCTGGAGAACAAAAAGGCAGCTTCGACATAGACTAAGTTTGTGTGCTGCAAACCAGACAAAGTCAGAAACACTTATTTTTGCAGTTTTCGGTGTCTGCCCCGACATCGCCCTTTTAAAGGCAGATAAAAGCATATACCCCCTGGGAGTACAGAACACAATATTACTGCAAACTGCCCCCAGAGCTCACACGCAATATGGCAAGCCTTTTTGTTGTCAATATTTACAAAAGCTTTGAATTCCAGTCAACATCTTGAGGAACATCTGCTAACAAACTGACAAGTAATATGAGAAAGCATGTGATGGTAATAGCTTTTTTGGTAAACTCCATGTTATTTTTTCAATGAAAAATTTTTAAGACATGCATTCTGTGATCTTATTATATATGCAGGACTATAAGGATTTTAGTCACGCTTGATAAACCCTAAATCCTAATTATTACATTTCATAATGTAACTTGTACACATGAATGGCAGATAAAAAATAATAATAATACAATAAAGCAAACAGAACAATCTGGAACACATTAACAATGTGCTAAAACCACTCAGAGCACATTAGCAACATGCTAAAAACAATGAGAATACAACAACCACGTGCTAAAAGACTAAGATCATGATTTCCCCACTATGTAACTGACCATGGAGTTTTGTTTTGAGGTAGTTAATGCATTCAGAATGTTTTAAACAGAGATAGTTTACACTTAAAGCATTAAGGTAAGAATAGTCTTAGGCTAACTGGCACATTGTTCATTTTAAAGATTTAATAAGCTGCTCCGTGCATTACCTCTTTTCCAAAAACCATTGTTATTTGACAGTCACAGTATCATTATCACCATCTCTAGCCAATATTAAAATGTGTCATAACACATTTTTAAAAGCATGAAACATTCAGAGCTAACCATTCATTGAGTTAGCAAATTGATTTAAATTAGCATGTTTTCTTAAAGATGGTAATAAAGCTCTGAAACAATATATACTGTAACATATCAGGGCAAATGAGGCATGCACATAAGAGAGAATAATCTCTTATCAAAGTGAAAGAGAAACATAACAGAACCTCCTTCACTAGTGAAACTATGTGCCCTCAAGGCATCTAAGGCATCAGATCTCCCAAGATGCCACTCCACATCCTCATTATGGACTTCATAGAACATCATAGAACCTTCTCTGCACGTGGCCAAAGCACAATTAACCATCTCCAACATGCTCCATTATTGGTGTTCCTCAGTAGCTATTTTAATCTTCATCTTCAGGGCATAAACCTTAAAACCCAAGCCTGGGTTCATATTTCACATCTTTCACTTGAGTTTTCCAGTGCATTTTTACTCTTTTCAGGTTCTTTAGTGTCAGTGATGGCTCCATTAAGAACCTCTAACATCTCTGGAACCACTAAAGATTCTTAATAGTGGAAAAAGGTTCTTTAGATGTTCCTCACACACTAAGAAACATATTTCTTGTGGCCATCGGTCAGCCTGGAGAAATTCTAGCATACACAACCCCTAAATGCATTGAAAACAGCTACATTATCTTGTGAATGTTGAATAATGTTGAGCCAAACTGACAGAAACCTCAATTCAAAAGGTATTCACAGCAGATTTATCAGTGCAAACACGTGCGGTATCTCCAAACACCTGTGTTTGCTCTATTTGTGAATAATTCATCATTATCTTCATAAGAGGTTGCAACGACATGATTAAATAGAGCCTCAAACAGTATCGTAGAACAAATCATAAGATAATTAGTCCTCACCACCCAGCGTAACAGAGCCCAGAGCTACTTAGGTTTTAAAGCAGCCACTGTAGACTGAGAGCCCCAGGCAATGAATAACACATAGACTGCATAAACAACTTTAGATAATATGTGAGAGGTAAAGTATTTCAATAAAGGTGATGCCAGTATTTCTCATCAGTAACTGTGGAGAAGTGGTAAATCCATCATCTCAGGGCTTCAGGGTAAATCTTGGCAAGGTAAACTAATGAATGTATAAACAGATAAGGTGAGCTACATCCAATGTGTGGTGGTGGGAGAATACAGTAGATGAGTTCTCTCTTTTTTTTTAAACAAATGCATGCAAAGTTGTTGCTATCATATAAAGCCTCGAAACACACAAGCAATCAAACATTTCATCTTGGGGACAAAAACTGACAAAATCTGTTCTAAATCCAGCTGGCATCTACATAGGCAACATCTTAACTGAAATAGAACCTCATAAGTGACTGACATGCATAATGCTCTGTCCTGGAAGCAGCTACACAAATAATGTACACTGTACAATGTGGTTCTCCTGTGTTAACCAGTCTACTGGAGTTTCATAAAGATATGCATTAAGGATATAAGCCGTGCTGTCAAATCAATTAATCATGATTAATCACATTCCAAAATAAAAACAATTATATACGTGTGTGTGTGTACTGAATACATAAATATACATGAATATATGTAATATATATAATATAAATCATAAATATTTCTTAAATATAGATTTATATATATTTTGTTTATTTATTTATATATAAAATTTGAGAAAATAATTACTGATTGTATAAATATAAAATGGTTTCTAATATTGAGTCTGACACAGTTTTAATAAACTGATATTTAATAATTAAACAAAAACAAATTGCATGTTAAGTTCTCTAGCTGAAGGTTCTATCATCCTCATACTCTAGTAAAGCCTGTACTTAATGAAATTCTTCTCACTTCTTCTCAACTTTAGCTATATTACAATAATATATTACATAATATTCAATGAGTTAGCGCAATGCAAAAAGATACAGTGCCAAAAGCACATTCAGTAACCCAGTGTTGCTATTGTGCGTTCCCTCTTCACAGTGTTCCTGTAAAACCAAGTAACAAGGCATCGGTTGAAGAGTTCTGATTACAGAGCACCATCCTTCTTACACAACCCTGGCACAAAGACACTGTGATTTCAAAGCTTTATAAATCAGCTACACGAAAAAAAACTAAGTTTTCACATATCATACCTTACTGAACAACTCAAAAGCAAAGACATACAAAGTAGTATGGAATAACAAAGAAGTCATACTGTCTTATCACACAGTACATGTCAAATACGATCCTCTCGACCAAATAAAAAATTGTAATTAGCCGGCACGAGATACGTATCTGAGTGTTGCTCATTAAGGGGCTTATCGCCACATCTTTGGCTGGTTTTGAGAGAGGCAGAATGTCTGATTAAAGCTTGGGATGCTTAAGACATCGCCTTGATTAATATTTCAAGCACGGTGCAGTTTTAAAGGAATGCAGACTCTAGTAAGAACCACTTTTCCTCAACTCAAATGTCGTCCGATTCGAGGCCTTCGCGTCATTAACGCAGCACACGCTGCTGGATTCATCTGGTTTGAGTTACTTTGAATCAACAGGGAAGTACAGGGGCGCTCACTGCTTATTGGCTGATAGAAAACAGCACCTCCCTCCGAATAGGCTCCCAATAATAGACCCCCCTCAGGCAACGAGAGTACATTCTGGAACATCGGAGCGACAGCCAAACTTTCGAAAGTTTAGCTAATTGGGGGGGACGTTTTAGCCTTGTTCCCTTCGCAAACAAACTTCACTTCCCCCAACGTGAGATTCTCCGCAATTAACAGCGCTATTAATACCCCCAGGTCCAGGGAAAAAAGGCGTCCCAGTTGAGAAGTCTCGGTTTCCCGCAGCCTGAGGAAGGTAGAGCGCACTTAAGCATTGGAGGGGTTACCATGAGTCACAGTCCCACACACACAATCCAGTCTTCCAGCTGGAGCCCACGTGCAGACAGACTCCCGCTGTTCTGAGGTCAGGTGGAACCCGCCACAGTCGCTCCACCGAAAGGCCCAGTAGAATAGGGCAGTCCTATGTGTTTGCCCTCCATTATACGCACTCAAGAAGTGGTTTCTGAAGCAAAACTTGAGGCAGATCTGATTATCATCAGCATTTTCGTTTGGCAAGTGAACAGCGTCGACTTTATGACTATTAAATTCTAGATTTACCCCATCTCGGGCCTCAGTATTATGCAACTGTATATACGTAGTTGAAAATATGTTTTTCTCATTTACTCAGTCTTAGACAGCGATCGAAGCCAAATAAATATTCCAGGCGTGCCGTCTAGACCAATACTAAACTATTTCACCACTTTCAGATGAATTGATAGTGTAATGCTAGTGAGAAGTTTGGCCTATGCTTTAGGAGCTAAATGGACCTGAGACAGAAACAGAGACAGTCAGGCTGGGCAGAAACAGCTGTTTAGTGACATACGCATCTGCATTCAACCACTATATGAGTCTATCAAATTACAAGGTCTGCGATCTCCCGCATATGAAAACATCAAATCATTATCTTGAGAATTTCAAATGATACCATTCGAGACTAATGGATAATAGAGATCCACTTGTACCGCTGAGAACATCCACTTTATATAATTTTGTTAGGTTAAAGTTCATTAAACCAATACAACCAAGTTGAGAGAAAATCAAATAAGTAAATAAAAATATTATTTATATTTTCCCTACTTTGAATTGAGATTAGTTAAACAATCCTGGTTTACAGACTGTTAAAAAAAAAAAAAAAAAACACACACACCCACATTCATGTTATTTCAATATTTATGCACCATCATATCATTTATTAATATTTTAAATGATCAGTTACACTTTATTTTGTTGTCCTTGTTACAGTGTAATTATATATTTAGTACCAAATAATTACTAACTACATTCACTCAATATAGGTTTAGGGTTTCAGTTAGGGTTACTTGTATGTAATTATGCATAATTTAATGCTATTATAGAGGTAAATATATGTAGCATGTAACAAAGACACCATTAAAATAAAGTGTTACCAAATTATCTTTTTTTGTCAGTCAGTTAAACCATTGCGTCACAAAATTATCACAAAGAAGATCTCCAAGCGCACCACGTAATCACAAGTCATTCGATTATGGGATTTCAAAACACGCTTTGTGAATCATTTGATTCAAAACGGGACCTCAATGAAGATTTCGCTAACCATTTGATTCAAAGGGAGACTACGAGGGGGAATAATTCTATAAATATTGTACATATTTATATTTTATATATTTATATATATTTTAAAAAGGTTGTTTTTGGAATACTTTGACCATTCACTGTATGAGAAAACCCACATGAGGATTAGTAAATTAATATAAATGTTAATGTTAATATTTGGATGAGCTTTGCCTTTAAAACCAAAACCACAAAGTGAATTTCCTGTGGTACATAGGAACCGATTTGGAGGCACACTATGGCATTATACTGATGTAAAAATACAGACAATGAAGTATGTGTCAGCCCACCTAAGAATGAATGGGCCTGTATTGTATGTGTGTGTGTTAGAGTTATTTCTTTGAAGTGTTGGCTGAGGAATTGCACGGGACTGCCTGGTATTTTCTAATGAGGCTGAAGAAAACACAAGCTGATGCAAACTAGGCTGACAGCAGTGCTTTGGTGGCGTTTGACTCACCATAAAGTTCAATACGCCGCAGGCCCTTGTAATGAGGCTACAAAAGACTTTGAAAACCCACAGTAAATATAAACACCTCGTGCCTAAAACACAAACCAAACATTCCCAGCACAAAAAATCATCTAAATATTAATGAAATAAAACAAACAGGAAAACATGCAAAACAAGCCAGTCTTAAAAAGCTATAACATCAGGTAGATAGTAGATTAAAACAGAAGTCTCAAACACCCAGTTCTAGACTAAATGTGAACTGATTTATCACACTCGTAAATATATTATCCCATTTTATTAACCAGTATCTTTGCTTCTGACCTTTGATGATCCAGTTCAACCATAGTGACTTTAAAAATGACTTTAGATAAACTGACAATTGTGCTTTATTGTTTTTAATTGTATTGAACCTTCTTCTCCTGTATTCTACTGTACAGATGTAAATTTATTTATCCTTCAACCTGAGGTTTATTCTTTACACTTTTTGGTGTAAAAGGGCTTTTACATTTGCTATAAAAAGAACATATTATATTAAAAGCAATATTTAATATTGCTCAATTTTAAAAACAATGCAAAAGTAGTGTAACACATTACTTTCCATAAAAAGTAATTAATTGCAATTTTGTAATGCACTACTTTTAAAAGTAACTTTCCCCAGCACTGGTCACAAAGATAAATGTAAAAATTATAATGAAATTATAAATAAACAACAAAAGCGCATAACACTGATCCACACATCCAATTGTCCAGATAAATGAAATTTCTAATTCAGATTTTAACAGAAATAATTTTAAATGCTGCAAGTTAACTTAATAAATAAAAACCAAGAACTACTTGTATACATACTGATTAAATTACTGATTAAAAAACAATATTAATATTTAATAGTTAAACTGGCCCAAACGGAGAACTCCACCTGGCCTCATCTTATTTCATAACATCTCATAACCTCATCTTATTTCAGTCTGAGATCTCAGGTCCCTTATCACAAACTGAGGTTAGTTCTTACAGTCCAGGAGAAGCAACTGCTGAACAAAGCTCTCACCAGGTCATCAGAGACTTAGTGATCAATATATTCCTCTGAATGATCTGAATGACCCACTTTAGCAACATTTCCTGCTATGATGGCCACCATTACTGGACACATGATTGGGCCTAATGTTGTGCTGAACAGCACAGATACAAGAATAGCCCCTTCACATCAACACACATGCATTCAAAAACACAAGCACACATACAGAGTACATCAGGGATAGTTAACTGACAGAAATAAGCAGCATAATGATGCGTGATGAGCGGCGGTGTGCGGTGGAGTGGGTATTTTTCATTAACTCTGGAGACTGACAGAGGTCACTGCATTAATCATCTCAGTGGCCAGTAAGGAGCTGCTGATGGAAGACTGTGTTTCCCTCCTCATTCAAGTCCGTTCTCCATCAGGACTACAATGAGCACAGTCATTTACCAATCAGCATGGCACACTACACAAAACACTTAGCTATCTATTTTTACTCTGAAACTCCTGTGACCACAAAATTATTTAATTATTAATTTATAATTTAATTATTTATATTAATGCTACATCCTGAGGATCATTAAAATTAATGGTCTGAATAAAATTCAAGGGCCAGGAGAATTTATTTTTTTCCTGTCACATGATTCAGTTGGAACATCTACAAGCAGGGTTACGTCAAAAGGATCAATTCAATTTGGGTTAATTTTTCAATAATAACATGTCAGCTCCTATAACAAGAAATTATGTTCACTGTTGCTATCACTAACTAAAGCAGCCGAAAAATAATTTTCAATTCGAAAATAAAATAATATATATTTTTATAAAATAACGAGCAAATAGAAACTTTGACAAATAGAAATAGAATATAGAAATGTTCAGTTGGCAACTAAAAAAATGTTACATTAAAAAAAAAAAGCTCTCCCTCTCCAAACACAAAAATACAAAGGACCAAAATACATAACATGAGTCAAATTAAAATAGTAGTATATAAAAATATCAATAATAATTTTAATTATAATAGTATTTAATACATATAATAGTATATATACAATCTGACAGTACTATATAAAGTGTTGTTTATTTAGTCAATACTATTTTGTGTGGATAAATACAAATCAGTCTTTTAAAAGTGAATTTGTTACATCACAACATAATTTACAGCATTAAAAAATTGCTATTCTATATATCTATGGATTTTAAACCTAATAAAAAAATAGTTTTTAAATTATTAGTGCTTTTAAAGATTAACTTAAAAGTAGAGACTGACAATCAATCAAATATAAAGAGCAAAAAAAGAATGTACAGTTTTCCATTGTGTATCCAAAAAACAAATTGTATCCAATATGAAATCTGATATATTGAAACAGCTCTAATATAACCAATATGCTATAAATCATTACTTTTTACATTATGCCCGTAATGTTTGTATTTATCCCTTGCCGAAACAATTTTCTTCTTTTTAATATAAAGAAGAAGAATACACAAGAAGAAGGAGAAAAGAAGAATTACAGCCAACAAAATAAAAATTGTAAATGAGCATTTCCTTATTCTGTTGTGTAAAAGTGTGTGGAGACTGTAGAAATAACAGCATTGGCAGCTTGAGTAGCTCTTCTGGGAACACAAACACACACATAAACACACAGAGTTTCATTTCAGCTTCAGAAGCCACCAGTAAATTTCTCAAAATCCTTTCTTCCTCACAAACCAAAAAAACACTGATTTGTTCCCCCCGGTAGGTTTCCCTTGGTTACCCGAGTAATTGAGGGTTTGTGCCTCTGCTTGTGAAATACCAGATTTTCAACACTGAAGAATTGATTAAAAGACATCCTGTTGCACGTATAATACAAGCAAAAGCAGCAGGACCTGCTGTTTTTTAACCCAGACTTCTTTAAGCAAATTCTTCCAGACGTAGACATTTACACAGCACATAACATAACCATATAAACTCTGCCATGCGAGATGTGAGAGACATCAGTCGCCAGGGAAAAGGAAAAGTATAAATACTATCCAGGGAAAATATACACAAGACGAGCAGGCCAGACTACTTGAGAGAAGAATCGGCCAAATTTACATAGCATTAATGCCTTCGCAGAAGAAAAACACAGCGCTCGGGACATTCTCTGGCGTTATACCTACTGAATAAAATGGTGCTGTCTTTGTTTCCACAACAACAAAGTCTGTGATGCCTTTAATTAGGGCTCACCAACAGATACATCTGAAATGAAAGGAATAATCAACCCAAAATAAAAATCATGGCATTATTTTCATCACTT